>NC_141045.1:1517500-1590000 GCF_052040795.2 Danio rerio
TCTTCATTAAAAGATTCACTGATTCAAATGATGAGATCAGAGTGACTCTCTTTATTAAAAGGTTCACTGATTCAAATGATGAGATCAGAGTGAGTCTCCAGGTAAAGATTTACTGATTCAAATGATGAGATCAGAGTGAGTCTCCAGGTAAAGATTTACTGATTCAAATGATGAGATCAGAGTGAGTCTCCAGGTAAAGATTTACTGATTCAAATGATGAGATCAGAGTGAGTCTCCAGTAAATGATTCAAATGATCTAATCAGAGTGAGTCTCCAGTAAATGATTCAAATGATCTGCTCAGAGTGAGTCTCCAGTAAAAGATTCACTAATTCAAACGTTACGAACAGAGTGACTCTCCAGTAAAGGATTCAAATGATCTGATCTGAGTAAGTCTCCAGTAAATGACTCACTGATTCCAATGTTCTCTTCAGAGTGGGTCTATAGTTTATACTCCTACTGGTCTACCATCTTTTTTAAATAACAAAAGTAGAGAGAATTGACAGGACAGGATGGGGAGCAGAGAGAGGGGAATGATCGGCACACGGAATTAAACTCAGGTCGCTGTGAACGCCAGTGCATGTGTCGACACACTGACCACTACACTACTGGTGCCGACTGGACTACCATCTTAATAGAGTATTTGCACTTTCGCACCATTGCGGATAACACACAACTGAAAAACAGAGTTGAGCTGTATCAGGTGGAGAAAACAAACTGCTGTCTGGATTGATTTAGGCTGCAGAACAAGCGCATGGAAACAGCTGAAGGCGAGAGCGAGATCAGAACAGTCTGGGATCCAAAAACAGCACTTTTCTGGGTGAAAAAGCATTGCATAATGAAGCAAACAGCACACTTTCTGTCCATCTCCACCAGCAGCTTCAGCCAAACTGGAATTAGTGTCCATGGAGCAAAGCAAAGCAAATATAAGTGTGTTCTCCCAGCGTGCACTTCTCCAGATGGGGAACAAACACTAAACAGCCTTGATTATTTAGACATGCGCAAAAGACCATGAGGGATTTTTGGGGAAATCATGTATTAAACATTCCCGCAAGATGACAGACATCACTGAAATGAGCCTCTCGAATACGCACAGATTATAGATGTGAACCAACTGGAAATGTAGCCTGTTGCAAACGTTCCTAAAAGGCGAGACTTGAGGTTTTCGACAGTACTTCAAATTTGAAGAGATTATTCTCAAAATGTGCTCATTATTTATTCACCTTCAAGAGTTCCAAACCTTTATGGGTTTCTTTATTCCGTTAGTTAAATGATGACGATATTTTTGGGTGAACTACCCCTTTCATCAAACAAAAATGAGTGGAAATACATTGATATTTATTGACATTTTTTTATTATGTAATTTCAGATAATGAATATTTTTATTAGGTTTTTTTATTTGTATCTTTTTTTAAAAATGTCAATAATACTCTTAAACAAATGAAACTAAATGAAAATCATCAGATTTAAAATGTGTAATTTTTAATATTTTATTTTGGTTAATGTTGGTTTGATTATTTAAAATACACTGTTGGTTTAGGGTTAAGGTTAGGGCTATGGTTAGGCCATAGACACTATCATTAACCTGAGAGAAAAACAATGGAAGTCTATGTAACGTCCTCACTAAGATAGTGAAACAAACCTGTGTGTGTGTATCTGAGAAAGCATCTAGGTTTACAGGACTAAGCAAACCAATTGGATTGATTGAATTTGATGAGATGTGAGAAGAAAACATTGAAAACAATGTGTGTGTGTGTGTGTGAATGAGTGCGTATGGGTGTTTCCCAGTACAGTGCTGCGGCTAGAAGGGCATTTAATAAACCATAAAAATACTTTTGTAAATAATGTTTAGCATAATATTAAAAAACAAAGTTATATTTAAATACCGGCGTCTAATATTGTTCAACCTTTACAATTAATTTGCTTGTTATGGTGTGTGTGTGTACTGGTTTATCTATACTCATGAGGTCTTAACTGTCATCACTTTTAAAGTGAGATCAAAACGAGCCACTGTTTCACTGCTCTTCGCTAATTAAAAGTGCTTATAAATCGACCAGATGATGTGTTTATTAGTATCTTATGATGTGCAGTTGTTTCTGTGAGGGTTGGTTTAGGGTTTAGGTTAGGCCACTCTCATTAACCTTAATAAAAAACAATGGAAGTCTAAGTAACGTCCTCACTAAGATAGTGAAACAAACCTGTGTGTGTATCTGAGAAAGCATCTAGGTTTACAGGACTAGGCAAACTAATTGGATTGATAGAACTTAATGAGATGCGAGAAGAAAACATTGAACTGGATGAACTAAATTGGCTGTAGTTCATGAGTGTGTGTGTGTGAATGAGTACGTATGGTTGTTTCCCAGTACTGGGTTGTGTCTGGAAGGGCATTTAATAAACCACAAAAATACTTTTGTAAATAATGTTTAGCATAAAATTAAAAAACAAAGTTATATTTACGTACCGGTGTCTAATATTGTTCAACCTTTACAATTAATTTGCTTGTTATGGTGTGTGTGTGTACTGGTTTATCTATACTCATGAGGTCTTAACTGTCATCACTTTTAAAGTGAGGTCAAAACGAGCCACTGTTTCACTGCTCTTCGCTAATTAAAAGTGCTTATAAATCGACCAGATGATGTGTTTATTAGTATCTTATGATGTGCAGTTGTTTCTGTGAGGGTTGGTTTAGGGTTTAGGTTAGGGCTAGGGTTAGGCCACTCTCATTAACCTTAATAAAAAACAATGGAAGTCTAAGTAACGTCCTCACTAAGATAGTGAAACAAACCTGTGTGTGTATCTGAGAAAGCATCTAGGTTTACAGGACTAGGCAAACTAATTGGATTGATAGAATTTGATGGGATATGGAAAACATCCACGAACATAACAAAAGGGTGTATTGTTTCAATTTTCAAAGTATTTTAACCAAAATATGTGTGAAAATAAGATTTGTGACCTAAAATCCTTTCATTTGTTGAAACACAGAGAGAGTTGTGGCCAAATTAAGACTCAAAATCAGCCCAGAGTGGATAAAAATGACCCAACAACACACAAGGGTTACATACTACATATTAAAATAAGGTAAAAATCCACAAATAGTGTGATTATAATGGAAGTCAATGGGGCAAAACCAGCCCCCAACATAACCAAAGGGGAGTCAATCTGCCCCGAGAGAGTATTGTTGAATTTTTGAACATTTTCAAAGTATTTTCCCAAAATATGTGTCAAAATAAGATTCATCACCAAAAATCATCCCATTTGCTGAAACACAGGGAAACCTGTGTCCGAATTAAGACTCAAAATTGTGGATGAAAACATCCCCAATTGCACACAAGGGGTTAAGTATTTAAGAACTACACATTTAAATAAGCTAAAATCCATAAATAATGTGATTATAATGTAAGTCAATGGGGCAAAAACAGCCCCCAACATAACCAAAGGGGAGTCAATCAGCCCAGTTGTTGAATTGTTTAACATTTTCAAATTATTTTCCCCAAAATATGTGTCAAAATCATCCCATTTGCTGAAACACAGAGAAAGTTTTGGCCTAATTAAGACTCAAAATCAGCCCAGAGTGGATGAAAACCACCCAACAGCACACAAGGGTTAGGGTAAAAGAAGCACGCGCCTGTCAAAAAAAGAAAACAAAAAGCCCCTTACCGTCCTCCGTCTCCTGCCAGACGATGCCCTCCAGGTTGACGCTGGTTCCGGGTTCGCAGGGACCCAAACATTCGGGTTCAGTAGCCAGAGCCACGTCTGAGGTGTTGACGGCTACTGAGCGCGTGCGGACCATAATCTGCTCACAGGAGGAGGAGATTTCACTGTTCCCCACTGGAGCCAGGAGGTGGAGCGGTGGAGGAGCCGGCGTCGACACCGGAGACTCCATCTATGGAGAGACACACACTCATTACACACTACATCAAACCAGGATTACACTCGCTCTGTTTCCATACAAAGATATCGATTAAACTGGATAAATATGTGCAAAGAGAACACGATCATCACCTACTGATAAACCTGCACTAATATTGAGTGTGAGGCAAGGTGAGTTTATTTCTATAGCACATTTCATACACAGTGGAGATTCAAGGTGCTTTACATAAACAGGAATAAAAGAGACAAGTATAAGAAAATAAAAATGATTAAAAACAGATTAAAATGTGCTAAACGGGTTATAAAAGAGTGAAAAAGAAAAGAAAGACAATAGTGCGGCGCAGCACAGTGCTCATTCAGTAAAGGCACAGCTAAACAGATGAGTGTTCAGTCTTGATTTGAACATGTCTAATGTTGGAGCACATCTGATCATTTTCTAAAGTTGACTCCAGCAGCAGGGGGCGCTGTTAGTAGCTGAAGGCTGATTCACCCTGCTTATATGATCCTAAAGATTTGAGTGGTCTGTTGAGGTTTGTATTCAGTGAGCATATCTGTGATGTATTGAGCTCCTAGGCAGTGCTTAATTTGGCACCTCTGAAATCTGATCCAGCACCTCATTTTACCGATCCCCCTACTGACCCGCCTTCCAGCTAATGGGGATCCTGATAAATAAAATAATAAAAATAACCATTGAATAAAGCATGTAAAACACGTAGCGATGCTCCGATCTCTTGAACCAATCCCAAGTGTTTGTTTAGGAGTTTACAACCTGGGTTATACATCCACAGCGCTACAACATGCGCAATGTTTCCAAATTGAATGGTCAGTCATTTTTCCGATATCTGTTTGATCTAATATTATTCTGTAAAGCTGCTTCTGACCATTACATGTATGCAACATCGTTAATTTATTCTCTTAGGTAAGGTGAGATCTCATACATGGAGGAAAAAATGCATTGGCAAAACTATAGAAAGCTTGAAGCATGAGAATCAGTTGGGTGATCACAATTACAAGGAATCTGTACTCGGTATCAGTTGAGAAAATCCTGCTCGGAGCATCCCTAAAAACAAGCTAAGCACATGTCAGGGTTCAACGCTAAGGATTTTTTCTACTGGCCCAATCGGACCAGTGGTTCCGATTTTTACTTGCCCTGTCAATGTTTTCAAAAAACAAAAACAAAAAGTGAATAGCTATTTCTTAGCCACAAATAAAAAAAAATGTGTCAATTTTTGTAAATCTAGAATTTAAATATTTAAAAGATGTTAATTAATGTCTAATGAGAAAAATTCAAAGTGTTTTGGAACAAAAGACGGCTGACCTGCCAAACTGACGGCAAACTGAACAAAACATCCCTTCACATCTGCTTCCAAGACGTTAGAAACAAATGTTTTCCTTTAGCATCATCATTTAATGTTGTCGCCATGTTGCTGACTCTTCGCTGTACTGGTTGATACGGAAAAAATAACGTGCTCACAAGATATAATAGAGGTGTGAACCTACACTAGTCTCACGGTTCGGTTCGGTTACGATTATCATACCATCGATTCGGTTCAATTCGATACGTCGGTGCATGACGGTGCATTGACGATGCTTTCCATACACAGTTTTATATTTTCTTCACAGCAGCAGTTCTTGTATTAAAATGTATGAACATATTTATATTTATATATTATTTGTAATACAATTTTGTCATTTAATACAAACAGTCAGATATATAAACTGTACCTTTAAACAACACAAGCATTTAGCAAATAATATAAACAAATATAAATATCCCGCTCACTCTCTGATCCTTGTCTAGTTCTCTTACACCCCTTTGATTGGCCACACCCTCAAAAAAAAACGGTTGCGATTGGCTCTTGCACGCTGCATTCTTCACAGATGAGTGATGCTGATAAGTGGCAGCGGCGATCTCACAGCTGATGTAGATAGACACGGTGGAGAAAACTGCAGACACGCACTCGTTTCTGTATGCAGAAGTAACGCTGTAAAACAGCCGAGAAGAGAAGAAAAGCCACGCCAGCAGGTCAAATGGGCCACTGTGTCTGAGAAAGAGAGAGAGAGAGAGAGAGAGAGAGAGAGAGAGAGAGAGAGAGAGAGAGAGAGAAAGAGAGAGAGAAAGAGAAATGGAGTCGGCTACTTTCATTCTCTGGATTTCAGTGAAATAGGGGCTATTGTTGTATATGTCAGTGAAAGACTGATCCAGCAAACACACACAGTGAAATTGTGCACAGTTTATGAGTTTTAAGTAGTTAAAGCGCTGTAAATACTCGCGATCGCCTCCCTCGCGACAGAGCGCATATGAGGTAAATGACGTCAGTAATAACCGGTTATGATTATTACTGAACCGATACCGAATTGTCCGCGTCTGCATCACGGTGCACCGAAGAAGCGATTCATTTTGACACCCCTAAGATATAATCAGATAAGGGGAACCGAGAAGGTAGCGTTTGAAGGCTTGAAAACACAAACTGTTTCTCGATTCTAAGACTGTATTTGCACGAAATTGACAAATAGTCACAGGTAAATTGAACTTTAGTGACACGGCAGCAGTGGCCAGATCGGGCCAGTAACGATCCTGTCTACTGTCCCAAGCATCTCACACGCTGGCCCCGAGCAATCGGGCAGTGCTTATTGCTGAGCCCTGCATGTTCATTCATTCATTTTCTTTTCGGCTTAGTCCCTTTATTAATCTGGGGTCACCACAGCGGAATGAACCGCCAACTTATCCATTTATGCAGCGGATGCCCTTCCAGCTGCAACCCATCACTGGGTAACATCCATATACACTCATTCACACACACACACACACACACACACACTACAGACAATTTAGATTGCTCAATTCACCTGTCCCGCATGTGTTTGGACTGTGGGGGAAACCGAAGCACCCAGAGGAAACCCACGCGAACGCAGGGAGAACATGCAAACTCCACACAGAAACGCCAACCGACCTAGCTGAGGCTCAAACCAGCGACCTTCTTGCTGTGAGGCGACAGCACTACCTACTGCGCCACTGCGTCGCCCCTAAGAACATGATAGCAATGCTTAAAACATCCCATCATATTTGAAACATTAAAAATAGAAACGCTGCTAGAACATGCATGCAGTGTGATCGAATATGCTGGCGATACTAGCACATAGCAACAGCACACGGCTAACAATACCCTTGCAGAGCACATTAGCATTACTATCACCTGTTCGCCATCTGCTCCGCATGACCTTGATGTCTTCAATTTCAAGCTTTTTAAGGCCGTTACTTCACACTGCTGCACACACAACACCTTCAAAGTTTACGTTTCTTAATCTGCTTCTGTCATCAGCCTTCTCGTCCTCTTATCCGGCTGATCTCGTGACTCATGGCTCGTTCACCAAAGGCGAGCAGAGAAGGGCTGTAATTGATGTCTGAAACACCAAGGTCATGAGTGCGATTTCCAGCGAACGCATGAACTACAACGGCTAAATGCATGCATTAGGGCTGCATGATGGATGGTTTCAGCGTTATATGGCAGTGTGTGAATCCGCAATAGTCGCATGGCAGGACGAGCACTATGGAGTCAGGATTATAGCTGACTATGTACAACAGTTCAGAACACATGAGGAGTCATTACAGAGCAGGTTTAAAGCGTTTGGGCACAGGGAGCTATTACAACTGTAGCTTTAACAAGGATTGATTGAGCTTAATTGTGTATACAATGAAGACTACACAGCTTTCCTGCACATTCCATGAGTTCATTTCTGCACCTGTATATCTGAACGGCCTCCATTGGCTGAACTTGACTGTCGGCGGTAAGAAAGCAACACGAGGTTTCAGACGGGATTACTTAGGATTAGAGCGAGGGTGTCGCATTCAAACACCTGTCCAGCGATTGGGTACATTAATGCTGTTTACACACACATGCACACACACACACTCACGCGCACGCACACAGTATAAACAGTACAGATGAAAACATCAACAAACATCCTGAAATCCAATACAAAAAGCACCAACAATTCATCTATCCATACATCCATCGTTCTATCTATCTATCTATCTATCTATCTATCTATCTATCTATCTATCTATCTATCTATCTATCTATCTATCTATCTATCTATCTATCTATCTATCTGGCTATCCATTGATACATCCATCCATCTATCCAACCACCCATCCATTGGTCTATTTATCCATCCATCCATCCATCCATCCATCCATCCATCCATCTATCATCTACCCATCCATCCATCCATCCATTGTTCTATTTATTTATCTATCTATCCATTCATTGTTCTATCTATCCATCCATCCATCCATCCATCTGTCTATCCATCCGTCTATCTATCTATCTATCTATCTATCTATCTATCTATCTATCTATCTATCTATCTATCTATCTATCTATCATCTACCCATCCATCCATCCATCCATCCGTCTGTCTATCCATTGTTCTATCCATCTACCAATCCACCCATCATTCTATATATCTATCTGGCTATGCATCCATCCATCGAACCATCCATCCATGCATTGTTATATCTATCCATTCATCCATCCATCCATCCATCCACCCATCAATCTATCCATTCATCCATCCATCTATCTACCCATCAATCTATCCATTCATCCATCCATCTATCTACCCATCCATCCATGCATTGTTATATCTATCCATCCATTCATCCATCCATCCATCCATCCATCCATCCACGCATCCTTACATCCATCAATCCATCCATCCATCCATCCATCCATCCATCCATTCATCCATCCATACATCCATCCACCCATCAATCTATCCATTCATCCATCCATCTATCTACCCATCCATCCATGCATTGTTATATCTATCCATTCATCCATCCATCCATCAATCTATCCATTCATCTATCCATCTATCTACCCATCAATCTATCCATTCATCCATCCATCTATCTACTCATCCATCCATGCATTGTTATATCTATCCATCCATTCATCCATCCATCCATCCATCCATCCATCCATCCACGCATCCTTACATCCATCAATCCAACCATCCATCCATCCATTCATCCATCCATCCATCCATCCATCCACCCATCAATCTATCCATTCATCCATCCATCTATCTACCCATCCATCCATGCATTGTTATATCTATCTATCCATCCATCCATCCATCCATCCATCCATCTATCCATCCATCCACCCATCCATCTATTCATCCATCTATCTATCCATCCTTGTCTCTGGATAAATTTGCAAAATGTTTTGATCCACTATATGCTGACTGAATGCATTATGATGTGGATACCCTGTACTTATCACTGAAAACTCAATATCATTCAATACAGCTGCATAAACACAGTTCTAAATGCTTTAAAAAGCTTAAAATATAAACAAACTGTTAAACACAGCACTCTAAAACACAACACTCATTTATTACAGCTGTAGAAGTAATTAAATATGGATACTTCAATTTCATAAACACATCAACGACTACACTGAACGACAAAGGAAAATACATCCACCAATACTTTATTTTCACAAATATTAGACACTAAACTAGCATTTAGTATGCCTTTAACGCGTACAAATACACTTGTGTAAATTTAATTTGATGCAGAAATCATAACGGGACCTCTTAGAGTCATGTGAACATCAGTGCATCGTCAGAAATCACAACTGGATGTTAAATGCTGAAATGCAAGAACAGTTTCAGTCTGTCTTTGATGAGGAATGCAGCTACACACACACACACACACTCACACACACACACCGATGTCCAAGCTATATATCAATATATAATTGCATCACGGCTGCATGTGCACGGACAGACCACCAGACGCTATCCAGACGCAAGATCTGCTCAACCCAAACAGCCTCTCGAGTCTCTCAGCGTGAGGCGGAACGACTGGAGGAAAGAAGAAAAAGAAAGCGAGGGTCTGGAAGGGAGAGCTAAATGAATAGTGAAGCTCAGAGGGAGAGACTTCAACACACACACAGCGCTGCTTTCCTGGCTCTCGTTCCCGTTTGTGGTCGACAGCACGCCATTAGCGGCTCCGAGCTCGTTTTCTTTTCCTCTCCCTCCAAGTTCGGTGTAAACTTTCCGTGTTTCCAGTCCTGCTCTGCGGTTAACACCAGATTGAGTTTTTCAAACAACCCACGGTGCAGGCCAACAAATAAATCCTGCACGCTTTTGAGTCCAATCTAAACGCAGTCGCTCCTCTAAAGCGATCGCTTAAATCATCCCCATCCGGGTTTAGTTCTCAACTACTATTGTGTGAAATTAAATCTAACGTTTGATTTATTTTATGTGGTATACATTCGTATACAAGCACAGGTTAACGGCAGCTAGCTCTCTCCAACTCACACATGGTAACCCACTGAGGGTGTCACGATCCTCCAAATCCTCGATTCGATTACATTTTCGATTCTAAAGGCACGATTCGATTTTCGATTATGAATAATTAATTAATTAATGACCAATTAATTATTTGTAGTCTACCGTTTAAACTACCTGACCTGCATGGTCTTTGTTTTACCCATAAACAAATCATACAGTAAATGAATAAAGGCAAGACACACACATAATTACCACCTGTCAATCACTTTTTCTGCGGGACTCGTGAATAGGCAGTGATCTGTGTCGTTATAATGGCGTCGCTAAAAAAGACGCACAACCAACAGGAACCAGCCAACAGTATCTGAGGTGTTCGCTAAAATGACTAAGTACAAGTGAGTGAAAGATTGAAGCAGTCCTCTGACTGCCTGGACCTGCTGTCTCGAGCGCATGGCTGTGTGTGCGTCTGTGTCTGTGTGGTCACGTGATGTGCATTTTCAGAGGTAGTGAGGAAGGAGGGCTGCTCAGAAATGCTACACGCCACTGTGGATGTCAAATCGTTGTCGTTCTAAAATGGCATTTAAAAACAAAGACAATGTAAACAGGGCCTGAGTGTGTACTTTTCGCGAGCGGATTTGCAACGGGGGCGGGCGGAGGATCGCGATGCCGGTGTTGTCTATCGGACGAACCCTAATACGTACATAGCAGAGCTTGCAAAACTGTGTTTTTTTGTCGACAACACGAACGTTGTCAACATAAATCACTGGAAATCCAAAATGCTTCCACACCGGCGACTTCATTGAAAGAGGAGAGGGTTTAAGCTCTGTCGACGGGTCTCCTGCGTCTGCAGTTCAACAAGCACTTCAACAAGCCTGTTTTTTCCCCGCTTGGCAAGCCAAGCTGACGTGACATGGGGGCGTGGCAGCATCAACGATTCTTTTTTTTGATTCGATAATCAAAATTGAGCATAAATTTCGATCGTGACACCCCTATAACCCACTGAACACTAGTGCGTTTTATTTTTAAAACGGCGTTTTAGATCAAAAACGATCCGCATGCACACTAGTGTTTCTGAACATATCTCCGTCCACACTACGCCACCGAAAACGTATATCACGTGACCATTCGTGCACTCTGAGCATGCGTGTTCTAGTATAAACAGGAAGCATGCGTCTCGCTCGGCATTTGGTTATTGTTAGTCAACAAACGCCTGATGAACAATGAACACGATGGCAAAGAAAGCAAGAGAGGTATTTTTGTGGACAGACCAGGTCGAGTTACTAAACGTAACAAATGAATAACTGCACAACGGCGCCTAAAACACACAATAGTGCAAACAACACTCCCATTTCTGTGTCCATGTTGAAGTGAAGGCTGGTCTGCTGTCTTCCGGTAGTGTTAAAGCCATGTGTTATAGTCATGTGACAGAGGCTTGACGAATAAGAGAAGGATACGCAATGACACAAAAGCCCCAATCAGCTAGCGAATCTCAGCAGCCCCGCCTCCGTTTTCAGATGTCTCCGTTTTCCCTCATCCACACTGAGACGCCGCAGCAGCGTTTTAGGATGAAAACAGCCTCTCCAGCGTTTCCAAAACGCTCAGTTTTCGGAGCTCGAGAACTCCGGCGTAGTGTGGACAGATAACCGTAAAAAAACGTATGAGTTTCAAGCTAAAACACAGTGTAAACGGGGCCTACATGGGAAAGTTAGGTTGCTGATGGAAGTGGTGTTAGTCAGACCAGCAGGGGGCGCTCAACATGCAGTCTGTGTGGATCCTAAACACCCCAGTACTGTATATTAATGATCCATCTTTCGAATGAATGCACCACTGGCCCATCATGGCTCTCCATCAATCAGCTGGTGTGGTGCAATATGGCTGCCGTCGTTGCACACTGGTGGTGGATGAGGAGTTTCCCCCCAAAAATGTGTGTGAAGCGTTCCGAAATGCGCTATATAAATGTAAAGAATTACTATTATTTATACAATTGTTACTAATCAGATGGGGTCTTTAGCTGTCGACAGGCTGTAATCCCCGAGTTGTCTGAAATGCAGACCTGAACAGGAAAGCAATGCGATCTGAATCTGGCTGAGAGTGACACCCGAGAGGACGCTTGTAAAGTCAATGAAGATGGACTGGGATCCTGAACGGCTCTGGAAAACATCAAACCAGCGCCAGGATAACCTTTTAAGCTGTGCAAACCATCTGCGTGAGGACCGCCGAATGAAGAAGTCTGGGAAGGAAGAGCGGAGGACAGAAATCTGCCCCAGCGGTGCCAGAAATTCAGGATCTGGCAGAGGAGAGCAGGCACACACGGGCTGAACTGACGGCTTGGGAAACTGAAGGAATTTTGCTGCAGAAATGATGCGCAATATATCAGCCCTGAGTGAGAAGCAGCCGTCTGTCCATTAGCCATTAGAGCTGCTGAAGATAACGTCCGCATAGACTCAGAGGATTATAGATGTGGAGCTTTAGATGAAGCAGCCACATAGACTGACAGAAGCGTGAACACACACTGATGTTCACATTGATAACGCTAGTCCTGCTTTTAATCTGCCACTATGCTGACACACAAGCATTAGTAGCTCCGCCCTGTTCTGAAAAGAGCACGATCTCATTTGCATTTAAAGCGACCGTCACCAAAACGCTAAAAACAAAGGGTCAATTTCAGAGAGCAGGAGAACATTATCTGTGTGCTATTCTCAAACTGAAACACACACACACACACACACATCTCAGACGCATTTTACACCATCTAAAAGGGGCATCTGCTTTAATATTATCACTGACTGCTGGATCTGAGCAAGGTTTAAGTCACATCTGTTAAACGAGTGTCACATGTTACCTATTGCAACACACACACACACACACACGATGGAAATAACAGATGCTCAGAATAACGTCTAGCCACAACAGAATGACCACAGAGGTGTGTGTGTGTGTGTGTGTGTGTGTGATGACTTCCAAACACTAGCAGGGGAGAAGCAGAAGAAGGCCTGCCAAGACAAGCTGCTGCACCTTTGAGAGGCGCTGTGGTGGAGAGTGCGGGATATTCCTCTGCTGTGATGATCACCACGCGCACACACGCGCACGCACGCACGCACGCACGCACGCACGCACGCACGCACGCACACACACACACACACACACACACACACACACACACACGCACGCACACACACACACACGCACGCGCACACGCACACACACTCTCTCTCCATCATCAAAAGCTGTTAATGGTATAAACCTTTATTCAACAGTGAACATTAAAATGATAATCACTATGAAAATTCATTTACTTTATATAAAAGTTTACATAAAATCATGACATTATAATGCACTGATTAGATTGAAGATTTATTAAAGCATTATATTTAGCTATTAATATTATTATTACTTGCTTTAGTTATTAAAATAAAATATTTAAATAGAACAAAAATACCCGCCTCAGAAAACTAATTAAATGGGCATTATTTTACAACTTATTACTACTCAAATGAAACTACTGATATAACTTTTAAATAAAAACATTACTATAATATGTAAAAAATAAAACAATTATAAACAACATTTTAGACGCTATAATCGAATTTAGCATTAGTAAATTATAATCAGGGCTTTACATTAACACCCGCCAACCCGACCAATGCGGGTAGATTTCAGCTTTGGCGGGTTAGACAGACATCTCCACTAGCCACTTTGGCTGGTTAAAAATAATTTTTAAATGGTAGTTTTCCTAAAAGCAGGGTTCGACAATATAAGGATGACCCAATATGCGAGCAAATGTGATCTTAGAATCGAGAAGTAAAATAATTGTGCTCACGTGAGCAGAAGAAAGCAAATGAATACCGAATGAGAGGATGATGATCACTCGCGCTAACAGCTGATGTGATGCGCGCGGCTGCTTAAAACGCGTGTGTGCTCCCGAATCGTAAAGAAACCGTGTCTGGAGCAGGTTCTGGAAACTCAACTGTCATCGGTTCTCTTTCAAATAAACTAGACAAATAGTGATGAACATGCACCCTCAGTCCTGATGCTTTCAAGAGCTCTAAATGTGTGTTTTTGTAAGCAGCAGCGGTTGCTTTCACTTTGAACAGATTATTAAATTGCCTAAAGTTAACCGTGTGCATGTGATCATCCTTTCATTATCACACATGGTATGTTTCACCTGCTTTCACTTGCTTACGGTTTTATTTACTTTCATTTTTGTTAAAATGGTTTAATTATCTTTTTTTATTTGCAACATTGCTTTAATGGGAGATGAACTCTCCATTTATGTGCAGTCAACTGGTGATCCGCGAGATCTTTAGCCAGGACAGATTACCGAGCATATTTGTGATACATGACAATAGTTATTTTTTAAAAAGTCAATTGCTTTTCTTTTCTTTTTTAAGAAATATTTTGTTAAATAAAAAGTATAGTATACAGCTATATTTTGCTTGTTTTGACACATTAAAAATTTGTGGCTAAGAAATAATTATTTAGTGTGGTTATAGACATACATTTGGTAAATCGTTAATTTTAAGCTCTAAAAAATGTCATAAAAAATAAAAACTAATTGCAATATAACACTATGAAACCATGACTACTTTGCTCATGCTCATTTGTTGCTCACAAAAAGTGAAATGAATGAGGACGCATGTGGCCAAAATACAATTTAAATCAAGTCATTTTTGCATGTCAACGTCAAATTTATGCATGCATATGATTAAAAAAAGCGGTGATTAAAAAAGTTAATGTAATGCCCTGATTATAATGTATCGTACATGAAATAAATAGCATTTATTTTTATAAAAAAACATTTTTGTTTTTGTTTTAAAGCATTCAATTTGGCTTTTGCCATTATTGTTTTAATTAAAATATTTACTTCAGTAAGCATTAGATAAAGAAGCAAATGAAGTTAATTAAAAATATAAGAATGACACAACAAAACAGATAAATCCCCCCCCAAAAACACTAATTTAAATTATTTGTATACATTTTTGGACCATTTTTGCACATAAAACTCAAAAGACAGCACAAGGCAACATGAAACAGGTAAAAAACAAGGAAAGCCCATGAGGTCTCAAACCAATCCTCAATCAGCGCGCGTCGACACACTTCAGCAGACGTCACGTTTAGATGTTCCTCACTCTCTTCACTTTCAGCTCATGGTGGCTAATCTGAGCTGTGTAAACAACAGAGCGCGGCGCGTTCAGATCTGCAGGGAAAACCTGGAGTGTGTTGAGAAAGAAAGAGGTGTTTGCAGACTTTAAACATCCTCCTGTCAGCCGCACGTCCTGAAGCAAAGAATGGCTGCAGAAAAACCCGCATTCCAGCACATGGGAAAACAGCGTCTGCGAGCCAATCAAAGGCTGGAAAACAAACGGAGAACGAGAGCCACGTTTTCCAGCGCTCAAACCCAAACACGTTCACACTGCCAGCCAAAACACGCAACGCTGATTGACTGAGCCATGTTTTCTTTAAACGTACGATGAGAAGGGGACACCGATCTGGAGACCCTGAGCGGTGTAGGAAAGAAAATAAAGTCCACTAATAGGTATAGCTGGTGATAAAAGAGATGCATAGGCTTTTCTAAAATATATTTGTGTATTGAAGAGGAGCTATTATTTACAACAGTGGTCTCCAACCCCCGATCCGTGGATCAATCAGTACCGGGCCGCACAAGAATGAACTATCTTTAGGTTGGCAGATAAAGTAGCTGCATTTAAAGCCAAACTGAGGCATATTGGTCATGTTTCAAACATTAGTGGGGCTTTTGTGTGAGACTGAGCCTGCGCCCTCACTCACCAAGCTGGTGCACGATCACCAGTCTTCACTGTTAAAGGAGTTTGAGCACTACTTCCTAACCTCAAAGGACCCACAAGCGGCTAGGGAATGGATACGTGACCCATTTGTCAACAAACCAGCTGAATCCAGCATGTCCGTGCAAGAAGAAGACCAACTGCTGGAGATTGTAAATGACGGCGGCCTTAAAACAGTGTTCGAGACAACAACTCTGCCGGTGTTCTGGATTAAAGTCATGGCAGAATACCCAGAGATCGCTAACACGGCGCTGAAAACCTTGTTGCCATGAGATGTACATGATATGTGTGTGTGCTGGCGCTCACGGGCTGTTTCACGGGCACACGCAAAGCTTGAAGGTAAACAAACAACAGCTTATCAAAGGCATCTTATCGATAATTATCTACACGTTTGGCATTAAGATGAACATATAAACTTATCTGCCTAATTTCTAGCAGCTAAATGTGTCTGGAAAAATATTCAAAGGCTGTTATTCTCATAAACTGCGCGGACGTGAACGCGTCTGACTGTTCTGATTGGCTAAACTTTTTTTATTATTATAAATTATTATTATTCCGTTTTATTAATATTTTCAGTTTTGTTTGTGTACCTGATGTTAAGTGTTGGTGTTTATAGTGTCGAGTGTGTCATTCTTGTAATGTAAAGCACCACCATGTCCGAATGAATTGCCCCAAGGGGATTAATAAAGCTTTAAACTAAACTAAACTAAGGTGTAAAACGCATCTCTGCTGTCTCTAGAGTGTGTGTGTTTTAGTTTGAGCTCAAAATATCACACAGATAATGTTCTCTAGCTCTCTATAACTCACCCTGTAGGCTTTGATTCTAATTGTGGTGTTTTGGTGACTGTCGCTTTAAATGCAAATGAGATTGTGCTATTTTTTATAAGAGGGCGGAGCTATAAATGCCTGTGTGTCAGCATAGTGGCAGATTCAGATTCTTATGCTAATGAGGGAGAGGGAATGTTGTACTTTGTTCTGTTTTCATGTGTGACATTATTGCTGTGTGCACTGTGGGTGTGTAATTCAGTGCACCATGAGCAGACTGGTCAAATCCAGAAGTAGATAACTTACTTAAAAGCCCAATAATGACGAATTTAGACACTTTGCAGGTAAATCCAGCAGTGTTTATACACTTCATCCAACATGTGCACAGACATCACTATATAACTGCAGGTTAGCGGTGCCTATACACTCACTGGCCACTTTATTAGGTACACCTCACTAGTACTGTGTTGGACACCTTTTGCCTTCAGAACTGCCTTAATCCTTCATGGCAGAGATTCAACAAGCTACTGGAAATATTCCTCAGAGATTTTGCTCCATGATAGCATCACACAGTTGCTGCAGATTTGTCGGCTGCACATCCATGATGCCAATCTCCCGTTCCACCACATCCCAAAGCCGCTCTATTGGATTGAGTTCTGGTGACTGTGGAGGCCATTTGAGTACAGTGAACTCATTGTCATGTTCACCAGTCTGAGATGATTGAGCTTTATGACATGCTGCGTTATCCTGCTGGAAGTAGCCATCAGAAGATGGAGACACTGTGCTCATAAAGGGATGGACATGGTCAGCAGCAATACTGCTGTGGCTAGCCGACAAGCCTACCTCACTCAGTAAAGGTGATCTTTCCTTCAATAAGAAAGGATTTGGCCACAATATCTCCCATGTAGTGTTTGAACAGGCTTGTGCAGCACTTATATCTCTGAGGTCATAAAATAAACGGGGCTCTAACTGCACGGGCCTGTGATTAGAGAGCACGGGTGACCGAACGTCGGATTGATGGAAACCCTAAACTGTCTGTAATTTGCCTTGACGTGGGCTCTGGAGCTGCTCTTCCGACCATATTTAAAGCTCTAAATTGGAGCGTTTAGAGATGTCAAGCATTGGCCTGACCACCAGGGCTGATGGGAATGAGAGCGTTTATACAGCCATGCCATCCGCAAGTGACCGAGACCAGATTCATCAAGAGACGGTCCAGAAAAAATGCATGCATGAGGGATTGGAGAGACGGAGGGTTTTGAATTTATTGCACTGTCAGCTTCATATCATGGCTAAAACAAGTTTACAGCATTTTATAAATATCACATTACTATAATAATAAAAACATGATAAGAATAAAAAGACAATTAATAATACATCATTTAAACATCTAAAACCCTTCTTTTAGGTTTACTTTTGATAAATAATCTAGCATATATCTCCTTCAAAGGTCTTTTCAGATCGAAAATCGCTGTCTGATAACATTAAAAACATTATAAAAGTCTACGTTCAACACTTTGGTTTCTGTTGAAATATTGACATTTTGGGGGAACTTCTGCTTTCTGAGCTCACTCATGAACGTTTACGGAAAGCGGAAGTTCCCCCAAAAAGTCAATCATCTGTCTTATATGTGTAAAATAAGCCATCATGTCTGGAGATAAGAATAGTTTGATCTTCTTCCTTTTAATTATAAATTTTAAATGTGTAAAAAAAATAGGTGAACTTCATTTGCATTGGGACAACATGAAGGAATCGTGTGGAACCCAGCGTTCATAACAGTCTACATGTTGAACAAACTGCATTGTGTTCGGGTGAAAATAAAAGACTTTACGACTTATGACAGTCTTCCAAGGCTCAGAAACACAAAAGAGAAACCACGAGGGAAAACAAAGACGAGAGCAAAGGAAACATTTGTGAACCAAAACAGCTTCTTCAAACACCGAAAGCAAGAGAAATGCCTTCAGCCGAGCAGAAAAAGAAGTGTGTAAGAGAGCAAAGCGAGAGGACAAAACACACAAACAAACAGCATTAACACGACACATTCCTCTCCTTCATAACCCATATTCAGACGCAAACAGACACACACACACACACACACACACACACACACACACACACACACGTCTCATTAAAGCCAGAGAAATCAGATCATCATCTGCCAACACAAACACACACACAAGGTTTGTTTTCTAGCTGTTTAACATCGAGAAAGGCAAGAAACATTTAAAAGGATTCGGCATTTATAGATTTATTTATTTTTATTTCCCCCTAAACATTCGATTTACACTTGTAACCTTGCACGTTTCCACTGACTGGTGCGGTACGGTACGCTTTTATGGCTGTTTCCACTGTCAATAAGTGTACCGAACCAAACCGAATCACTTTTTCAGCACCCTTTCGGAAGGGTACGAAAAAACGAGAAAGGGTACCAAAAGGCGGAGCTACATGCGCAGCTGAATGCTGATTGGTTAAAGAGATGCGTCACCAGCTCGCGGAGCTAGACAGAATGTAAACAAAGGATCCACCATCTTCTAATACACAGCTGAGAGATTACATGGATATCCTATAAGCATATAATACCGAGCCATGGACGACCCGAGCTCAAACAAACCTTGTCGTCGTCTTGATGAACTGACACAAAGCCAAGAAGAACAAAATCTGCCGTGTCCTGTTGTTGCTTTACGAGCCCGTCTAAAAGTGCGAGCGGTATTCGCTTTCTTCCTGTACAGGGCTCGAAATTAACTTTCTTACTTGGTAGCACCGGTGCTCCCAACCTGAAAAATTTAAGAGCACCAGAAAAAATTTAGGAGCACCCACCAAAAATTTATAATATTGACAAGTTGTATATTAAAGGATTTATTGTATTTGAAAACAACATCAATTGGCACTAACAAAATACAGAAACAACTATCTAACTAATGCTGTGATGATTTAATATTTGTGCAATAATTCTAAAATGAATGTTGAATAATTATAAAATATTAATGATGACGATGATGACAATAATACTAATAATGAAATATATTTTTCATCATCATGCTGCCTTGAATGTGCTTTAATGTAAGTTATCTGCTATATAAAGTCCTACTGTTACTTTATGAAAAATAAATTTATAGTTTGCATCAAACACAAATGAAGCATTGTAGTAAGAAATATTTGTTTTGTACTATTATGTTTATATGCATGTCAATTTAATAAATAGTAGCCTATTTCTGCTACAAAACAAACGATATAATATAATAAATCCATTAAATTTAATGCTGAAAGCTGCAAAGCAGTCATCAGTAATTAAATAGAAAAATAATATACACCTCAAGAAAGAACGGACAAAAGAAAGTAAGAAAAGTCTCACTTTTAAAAGTTTTGGTTTCGGTTTGTGTGGTTTTAATGCTCAGCTTCGTTACGCGCTGAATTACATTTTTCTGTGTTTGTGGAAAAGCATGCGAGTCAGCCGGCCCAATATATGAGGGGGGCAGAGCAGGATTCTCCCAATGACCACCTGCGCTATACTGTTCTTTGTTATAACCCGCATCAGTTTAAACGCAGTAAAGGCAAGCTTCATTGGCGATGGTGTTTTAGTGGACATTTGCGCTGTTGCAGCCTGATCTCACGAGGAAACGTATGAAAAAGTTACGAATTGCCGTGAGATTGTGTTGGCAGCACACGCAGTGCATGCAACGCATCGAGATTCAGTGTACTTTTCACTCTTCAGCAGTTTGCATTCCCCGCGGTCACAGAAGCTCCCTCCCTATCATCTGACAGCGGAAAGTCTTGAGTGATTGACAGCTAATATGAACCAATATAGCGGCAGGGAAGAGCGATTTTACCAAGTTAAAAAAAAAAAAAAAAAAAAACAGGTCGCACTCCAACCTAAATATTCAGTCGCACGAATGCTCCCAATATATATTATGAGGTCGCAAAGCTCAAATTTCAGGCGCATATGCGACCAAAATGGTCGCTATTTCGAGCCCTGCTGTAGCTCGCGATCGCGTCTATATTTGATATAACGAACTTCTTGAGCTGATGATAATAACGTGTGCGTGATCATTGAAGTGTCTCCATCATCTCATCCATTCAGAAAGAAAAGGACAAGTGTGAGAGTGAAGCGCGGAAAAAAATGAGAAGCCGTGAAAACACAGGAGCAGAATTGTTATAGCAACCTGAATCATGAACACACTGCCATGTTTATAATCACCTATTGGACTATTATGAACTGGGAATGACAGAATGACTCTCTAACAGAGCTGACATGCGCTGGTGAAGATTACAGGCACAGATTAGAGGTCTGCGCTGACTGTGGGCTATATTGCGTGTGTTTTTGAACTCAAATAAGTACTAAATGTCTGCAGTGTGTAGTTTTTCTGTAATTAATAATATATCGCAGACTGTAAGGGGCTGTATGTGTTCATATATGCTGCATTTATATATTTATTTAATATAATTACAGACGCTACAGTAGGCTATTTCACACCGTCATTAATCTGCAGTTATAATTAAATCATGTTCATAGAAAAGTCAGTAATAAATGTTTATAAACAAGTATTTATGTGTGTAAAGCGTCTGTTTTGTGAAGTCCTTCTCATATGATATGTGAACGACCCGTACAGCTTTACTGTAGACATTTATTCGAGTGAGCATGACGTCGACTTAAACTTTGTCATACACCAAACCCATCGAAAGGGTACCCTTTGTAGTGGAAACACAAGCCTGATAAAGGTGACCCGTACCGACCCAAACCGTACCGTACAAGCTGCAACCTCCCGCTCTCTCTCAGGAAGCCAATACGGAAGTAACTAAAACTGCAATTCATCCGAATTTCCGCTAGTCCTGGCCGCTCCTGACTCCAAAACAGAGCAAATTTCAATGGAGCCCACTGTTAGAATGGCCAACTCTACAGCAGAATAAAGGTGTTTACAGCCTGTACAAAAACAGATGTTGGTTAATACAGCTAATATTACCCTTCATGACAACTGTGAGGGGGGTGATTTTTTTATAACTCATCCGTTTCTTTTATATTAAGTTATATTAAGTTTGCATAATTAAGGGCGTGGCCACTTGAGTGACAGCTAGGTCTGGTTGGTCTCCATCACGTCACCTCAGCTGAATCCTGCAGGTTAGCCACTGAACTCGGCATATTTATCGTATTTCTGTGATGTTTTATGCGGCTTTACACAGTCAACTGCCTTTTGGACTTGTTTCCTACAATTATCAGATGATATGGCATGCTGAGTGCACTTAATTGTGCTCACAAACCATTCACGTGGCCTCCGTTTCCCATGTGAGTAGAGTTATATACTTATATACCATCTCTATACATGTATTTGTTTTATTTAAGATCATTCATCGTTTATATTTATATTTAGAGCTGTAATGCACTCCAGAATCTGACGGATTGATTAGCTGTAGGCTCTAGATCAGTCATCTGAAGTGTTGTCATACAGTGTTATGCTGGAGTTCATCAATAGTCTTACAGTAACTAACACAGACTATATCTGAAGTGTTTGGAAGTAATTTGCATTTTCCTCCTGTTGAAAAACGTCATAAGAACAATGTTTAGTGGCTCAGTGTATTACAGCAGTGTTTTTAAAAGACTACACACTTTATTGATATAGTGTACAGCCAAGCACAAGTGGTCAGAACACAAGTGAGTCGCAGGTGATGAAGTATTAAGCGTTCTCCCAAAGTAAAGTGTGTCTGAGGCAGGTCAAAGCTAAATGCCAGCAGGTGTCTGTAGCTCCGCCCACTCTCTGCCTCTATGCCCATATTTGGTATCCCGCCGTGGGTGTGATGACGCGCGAACAAAATGGCGATGGTTGGCTTGTGGCTTCTTTTGCGCTCTTTAGAAACCTAAGGGTGACGTCACGGACACTACGTCCATATATTTTACAGTCTATGGTACCGTACTGTACCAGTCAGTGGAAACGAGCCATCACTGCCCAAACATGTCCACAAAGAAAGAGAATGATGAGCTGGAGTATAAGGGATGCTTTAGGGTTAAACCGAATCAAGCATTTCATTCCAAATCTCGACTAAAACTCAAACGCTTTAAAAGGATTTCCAGCACCCACACTCCAGACCATCGCTACCCAGTATGTAGAGAAGATATCAAAGCAACATATAGCAGATGTGAAACGCCGGGTCTTTCTGCCTGACGTCTCCCGCTAACAGCATCCCTGTGGATTCCTTGTTATCCTCCTGTCAGTGTAAAGAGCAGCGCTAGCCACTCGCTCGCTCTCTTTATCGTGACAGAAGACTCGTTACGAGAGTGCAGCGTTTGACACACACACACACACACTGACAGATGAGCTGCACACACACTGAGCAGGAAGAGGCCGTCTGAGCCATTTAGCCTCGTTTACCACAGAAACCTCGTTACCACACGTCAGCTACAGCGCGCACAAACACACAAGCGTTATGCACAGTTCATTTAGCTCTGAGCTCTGAGCCACTGAGCAACTTCCGCTGAAGGGTTGATGTGACTGTTTTCAATTTCAGAAAGCTCAACAGTGTAATTAAAATATAATCAGACTTAAAGCGGAGCTATTATGCAGATATCACTGTTATAAGTGGTTTAAACCCAGGTGTGTGTCAGCAGTGTGTGAGTATCTCCAGCCTCTAATGGTGAACATGAATTAATCCTATTGTTTATAATCAGACTTGATGAATGAAACACTTTGATTGACATTCTCCCTTTGTATGATGTCATCAGAGAGGAAAGCCCCGCCCACTAGTGCCCATCTCTCCCTCATTAGCATAAACAGCAGCCCTGAGTGAGAAGCAGCCGTCTGTCCATTAGCCATCAGAGTGTTTGAGCTGCTGAAGATAACGTCAGCACAGACTCAGAGGATTATAGATGTGGAGTTACAGATGAAGCAGCGACAGGAGCCACATAAGCTATGTTTCCATCCAAAAATGCGAATAAACTTTATGCGGATTATCGCATAAAAGTTGTGCGAATTAAGCAGCATTTCCATCCAATGAGTCAAAGCGAACAAAATCGGCACTTCCTGATTAACTGGCGCCAAATATCAACAGTAAAACCTGCATTTGCTGCAGTAGGAGAAGCTGCATCAATCTTTCCTAAATGAATGCGCCTCAGAAGACAATCCTGACCTGCAGTGAGCGCGCAGTGGCGTTTGGAGGTCATTAATAATTTAATAACATTAATACTGAAATGGTAAGGCGTTTTATAATGACCAAAACAACAATTCAGATGTTTTATAATGTGCTCAGCCTGACGTTTTGTCCATTCACACACATTTTAAGCATCACATGATCTCTTTCAACAAAATCACATGACTTTTTTTAATGCGCATGCTGGAGTTTGTGCGGTAAAAGTGTTTCCATCGCAGTTTATCGAATAAAAAGTCTATCCTACGCAGTTAGGCGCATAATTTTTTTATGTGCATTTTCAAAATTTATGCGCATCATGGCGTTTCCATCAACTGGTTTTTTTATGCGCAATTGCAAATTGCGCATAAAATACGTGGATGGACACATAGCTAAAGACTAACGCAAGCATGCAGCACACACTCACACCAAGATTTTCACACAGATATCATTAGTCCCGTTTTGAATCTGCTACTATGCTGACACACAGGCGTTTGTAGCTCCGCCCTCTTCTGAAAAAGAGTACAATCTCATTTGCATTTAAAGCGTCAGTCACCAAAACGCCACAGTTATGATCAGAAAACATTATCAGTGGGCTATTCTCAGCTCAAACTACAGATTAAGGACATCAGTGATTCAATAAGCATCTAATAAAACATTCATAATAGGTCACCTTTAGCCATTAATTTAATTGTACAAGTGTAAAATGAGATAAAAGACCATTTAAACACAAGCACCGTCACAGAAGCTCTCCTGAAAACACTGTAATGAAATACATTTCCAGAAATTAAAGACATCATGCAGGACAAAATTTAATTTAAGGCAGTGCTTCTTGTGTCTGGTGTGAAACTTACAATACATCACATCCCAATCAAGCAGAGAAGAGTCGGCCTGTCACAATATGTGTTTTTTGTCGTATGATGTACTGCACCAATATAAACATGGTTTCCACTACATTTATTCTTCCATGGGAGGCGCCACACTAAAATTCATCCCGCCATGGCTAGATAAAAGGGCACCTAGTTTACCCCTTTTTTATGATTTAATATTAATATTCTGGTTCTTCTTGTGTGTCAGTTTAGGTTCAGTTCAAAACACAAGTCAGGTTTGTTTATTATAATGTGTAAAGTGTCATGTTGGGGGCGTGTTCACAGCTCGCTGTTTTAGGGGTGTGTTGCTTTACATGAAAATTAGTTCCCGCCCAACTTAATAAGGGGGTGGAGCCAAGAGCACCCCCACGTTGTGTATGGCAACAGACAGGCAAACAGAGAGAAGCAACATGAGTGAGAGGATCAGCATTCAGCCGTACTCGGACACAGACCAAGCAGAGAGTACACAATCATGTGTGTCTTTGTATATGCTTAAAGTGCCGAGCTTGTACACCGAGACTAATAACCACACACACTGAATTTACTTTGACTGAGGCACCAGATGCGCCGCTCAGAGCCGGGACAGGGCACACCAGACACGCACATTCAGATGTTATTTAAAATTAAACTATTCAGATGGCGCACTGTGGCGCGGCAGAAATATGAAGTGTCCCGAATCGTGGCTGGGCGCCACAGACAGCCGCCGACTTGAAGTGCCGTTGAGTGTACCCTGAACGAAACCTATGTTAAGAATTGTAAAATGCATGGCGCTGCGTGGCAAACGTTGAGTGACGCCGAGCGACGCTTCTGGTGTGCGACCTGCAGGCAAGTTCGTTGTTTTAATTCCAATCAAGCGACGCGCACGTGATGCAACGCACTTGCACTTTTCCAGCTGCACCTAGTCAAGATCACAGGGAGCTTCTGTGAACGTGAGAAATGCAAACGGCTGAAGTTTAAGGTAGACGCAATGAAAAGCACACATGTCTGCAAACCTACCTAAAGTTACAAACAATAATTCTGATGAGAGCGATCATGAGGTGAATGTTGATCTCGTGTTAAGCTCAATGAGCCTTATGTTTAAAAATAGAGCAAGGGTGTTCCTCTGGGGACATCACTTTGTCTCGCAGGCTGAAAATGGCGGAAGTGAAACAACAAACTGAGGATATGGTGACGCGCCTGTCAATCAATATTGGTGGGCGGGGGGACCGCACTCCTATGTTAAATTGAGGTCGACCTAAAAACCGTTCCAATTGGTCCACCGCTTTTATATTGTTAAATTGAAAAAAAGGACTGTGTGTGTTTATATCAGCCCAATATGACCGCCTATACACTACACCTACACACACGTCTGTCCAAACAGCTTGAAAAGTAGATTTTCCACCATAGGTGTCCTTTAAAGCCAGGGATGCTCTTCTCAGGAGTTTTGGAGGCGATACCGAGTTCTGCTTCAAGCTTTATTCAACTTTACCATGGCATAAAGCACATTTTCACACTAAGTAACTGGAGCTTTCTCCTTTCCTAAAAGAATAACTAAAGAAGTTGCATATAATCCCTTAAAGACGTCTCCTATAACCATTTAGTGTGGACAGGTGATCAGAGGCAGCTTTACAGACAATAATACAATAAACAGATAGAAAACTTGGTCAGGAAAATGACTGATAATGCAGTTTGGAAACATCCCAAATGATGGAAGAAGATCTAAACATGCCTCAATGAAGAAAACGTTTGGAGTGCATTTTAACTGTGGAGGCATAAGGAGTTAAAATGCAACGTCCTCGGCTAAACGAACACCAGTACACAATAACATTGTTATATACAGGGCCGGCGCGTACATAGAGGCGTCCTCAGTTATGTCCGCGACACCTCCCTCACCACCCCCGTCCTCAAATATATTTGCGCATAGACGACAGAATAGAGAGGGCGGCGTCAGTAACACCTCCCTCAGCACCCACGCGTCCTTAGTTATATCCACGCATAGGCCGGCAGAATAGAGAGCGCAGTGTCCGTGACACCTCCTTCCCTCCCTCAGCACCAGCGCGTCCTCAGTTATATCCACGCATAGGCCGGCAGAATAGAGAGCGCAGTGTCCGTGACACCTCCTTCCCTCCCTCAGCACCAGCGCGTCCTCAGTTATATCCACGCATAGGCCGGCAGAATAGAGAGCGCAGTGTCCGCGACACCTCCTTCCCTCCCTCAGCACCCGCGCCTCCTCAGTTATATCCACGCATAGGCCGGCAGAATAGAGAGCGCAGTGTCCGCGACACCACCTTCCCTCCCTCAGCACCCGCGCCTCCTCAGTTATATCCACGCATAGGCCGGCAGAATAGAGAGCGCAGTGTCCGCGACACCACCTTCCCTCCCTCAGCACCCGCGCCTCCTCAGTTATATCCACGCATAGGCCGGCAGAATAGAGAGCGCAGTGTCCGCGACACCTCCTTCCCTCCCTCCCTCAGCACCCGCGCGTCCTCAGTTATATCCGTGCATAGGCCGGCAGAATAGAGAGCGCAGTGTCCGCGACACCACCTTCCCTCCCTCAGCACCCGCGCGTCTTCAGTTATATCCACGCATAGGCCGGCAGAATAGAGAGCGCAGTGTCCGCGACACCACCTTCCCTCCCTCAGCACCCGCGCGTCCTCAGTTATATCTGCGCATAGGCCGGCAGAATAGAGAGCGCAGTGTCCACGACACCACCTTCCCTCCCTCAGCACCCGCGCGTCCTCAGTTATATCCGCGCATAGGCCGGCAGAATAGAGAGCGCAGTGTCCACGACACCACCTTCCCTCCCTCAGCACCAGCGCGTCCTCAGTTATATCCGCGCATAGGCCGGCAGAATAGAGAGCGCAGTGTCCACGACACCACCTTCCCTCCCTCAGCACCCGCGCGTCCTCAGTTATATCCGCGCATAGGCCGGCAGAATAGAGAGCGCAGTGTCCGCGACACCACCTTCCCTCCCTCAGCACCCGCGCGTCCTCAGTTATATCCGCGCATAGGCCGGCAGAATAGAGAGCGCAGTGTCCACGACACCACCTTCCCTCCCTCAGCACCCGCGCCTCCTCAGTTATATCCGCGCATAGTGCGCTGGAAAAGAGGTCCGCGACACCTCACTTCATTTTCATAACCGGTCACTTTCGTTTTCGCATTGGGGTTGAGGGCGGCGTGATCGTCCTCTGCCTAGAGCGGCAGTTCAGCTTGCTCCGGCCCTGGTTATACACACACAGTGGCCTAGGTAGGTCTACAATTACATCCCTGAAAGACATCCGGAATGAAGCAGTTACTACTCCTCCTTGTGCACAATGATAAACAATGAAGGAGGAAACCATCAGGTCGTCTGCTTCGATGACAATGAACCTGTGATATCTGCTGCCAGAGCTATTTTCAGTCCTCAGACATGCACATGAGAGTATACTATAGTAATACTGCAGTGTTTTATTAACCATCCAATAGAGAGAGATGTTGCTCAAATGTGGCTAGAATTGGTTTGTATGTATGGCCGATAGATATTGCATCACCAAACATGATTGAGGAGCTCAATATAACATATATATTGATTAATGCTACAGTCATAGTAAAAATCATTGATTTTAAAGACACCAGATCTGCTTAAATGCTGTGATTTCAATAAGACACGGACGCTCTTGAGCTGGCTTACTGGAAATGAATAGTGCCTGTGCATACAGTATAACGCACGGTATCAATTCTGAAACCCACACAGAGAAACTCGTCAGTCTGCATTGATGAAAACACCGGAGGTGGGGAAGATTTCCTGCTGTTCAGACCACATATGACACAATCTCGAAGACATTTAAGCATCGAATCACACCATTGGATCGGCAGCGCATACAGTCAATCAGATGCATCCGTTTCAGATGCAAGCCCTGTGGGAAAGCAGATAATCACAGGGAGTTTCCTTTCATCCTACGGCCCTTAGCAACAGCATCACTTGTTGCCAAGACGATTTAGCAAGACATAGCAACAACGACTCTCTCGACATCAACACAAACATGTCACACAAGCAATTATGAGCGCTGAGGAATAAAAAAATCAGGAACAAAATACAAAGATGCTTTTGATAAAAGCACAACATCAAATGCAACCTGCAGGAGGCAAACAGCAAAGCAAGAACGCTTGTATTTACCTGTATGATGGCTTTATCCGACTCTCACGTTACCAGATTAGCTGCTGTGCATGCATTGAATGTGAAAGCGTACATGTGTGTGTGCGCGCATCTGTTGAGCAACTGAAAGAGTCTTGGAAAGGAAGCAAGGAGTGGTAACCTCAACAACACCTGTGTGCTGTTACAAGCAACCAATAATGTGTGCTTTCAGCATGTCAGCAGACGCTCACGGCTAAATATGGAGAGCTGATAATGGTGGAAAACACCCTAACTGAAGCACATCACTGTTACAAGACCACAGACGCACTCGCTGACACTCGAATAAACAGTTGAAATAAGAGCTGCTAATATGAACAGTAGTTTCACGATAAAGATCAAGTCATTTGTTGCCATTTAAAATGATTTGAGGCGTGTAAAATAATCAAAAAGAGCTATTGTTGTACACTGGAAAACATTTATGAAATATCGATTATTGGATTTTACTATTAGAACATGTGGTCATGGAAGGTACAATTGCTATTCACATTATTCTATGCCAACGAGCGGGCGTAGCCATTTGAAACTTCCGGTCTCATTCACTTCCATTCATTTTTAGACGTTAAAAACTGCTCGTTACGCTACTTGATGTTGCAAACTGATATTTTCTTATTATATATAATATATCTTATTATATATATATTCTACTTGGTCTGTATAGTCATGCAAACATTTGTTTGTAGAGCAAGTAGTTTGACCGTTTTCTGCCGTTTATTATTCCTAGTCATTTCTCCAATAGGCGACTGAATCGGAAGTTCTAAAACAATCGCAAAAACAGGCGCACATCCGCATTTTAGAATAAGGTCAATATCCAAATCTAAATCTATAGCTAAATTTTTATTATTAAATTATTATTATGATTGTTACAGCTAAATCTATAGCTAAATCTATAACTATAGCTAAATCTAATAACTAATCTATATCTATAACTATTATTGGATAATATTATTCTTAGAACATCGTCATGGAAAGGACAATTGTTATAGCTAAATCTATAACTAAATCTTGATTATTGGTATATATTATTCTTAGAACATCGTCATGGAAAAGACCATTAAATCTATAGCTAAATATTGATTATTGGATTTTTTTATTATTAAAACGTGGTCGAGGAAAAGACGATTGCTATAGCTAAATCTAAATCTACAGCTAAATCTATAGCTAAGTATTGATTATCGAAATATTTTTATTATTAGAACATGTTGTCATGGAAAGGACGATTGCTATAGCTAAATCTAAATCTATAGCTAAACATTGATTATTAGATTATTTTCATTGTTAGAACGTGGTCATACAAAGGACGATAGCTAAAGCTACATCGATAGCTAAATCTATAGCTAAATCTGTAGTTAAATATTGATTATTGGATTATTTTATCATTAGAACATATTGCCATAGTAAGGACAATTGCTATAGCTTAATCTAAATCTATAGCTAAATATTGATTATTGGATTATTTTATTTTTAGAACATGTGGTCATGGAAAGGACGATTGCTAAATCTATAGCTAAATCTATAGCTAAATATTGATTATCAGATAACTTTATTATTACAAGTGGTCATGGAAAGGATGATTGGTATAGATAAATTAAATCTATAGCTAAATATTAATTATCAGATTATTTTATTATTAGAACATGAGGTCTTTCCCAGAGATTGGTTGCGGCTGGAAGGGCATCCGCTGCATAAAAATGTGCTGGATAAGTTGGAGGTTCATTCCGCTGTGGTGACCCCGGATTAATAAAGAGACTAAGCCGACAAGAAAATGAATGAATGAATGTATGAACATGTGGTCATGGAAAGGACGGTTGCTATAGCTTAATCTAAAACTGTAGCTAAATCTATAGCCAAATATTGATTTTTGGATTGTTTAGTTAGAACGTGGTCATAGAAAGGACGATTGTTATAGATAAATTAAATGTATAGCTAAATATTGATTATTGGATTATTTTATAATTAGAACATGTGGTCATGGAACGGATGATTGCTATAGCTAAATCTAAATCTATAGCTAAATATTGATTATCAGGTTATTTTTATTAGAGCATGTGGTCATGGAAAGGACGATTGCTTAATCTATCGCTTAATCTATAGCTAAATGTTGATTATTGGATTATTTTCATTGTCAGAACATGGTCATGAAAAGAATGATTGTTAAAGCTAAATATAAATCTATAGCTAAACATTGATTATCGGATTATTTTATTATTATAACTTGTGGTCATGAAAAGAACGATTGCTATAGCTAAATATAAATCTATAGCTATCAGATTATTTTATTATTAGAACATGTGGTCGGTTATGCATCTATAGCTAAATCTATAGCCAAATATGGATTTTTTAATTGCTTAGTAAGAACATGTGGTCATAAAAAGGACGATTGCTATAGCTAAATCTAAATCTATAGCTAAATCTATAACTAATTATTAATTATCGGATTATTTTATTATTAGAACATGTGGTCATGGAAAGGACGACTGCTATAGCTAAATCTAAACAATAGCTGAAGTGCTTGAGGAAATGAAATAATTTTAGATTGATCAACACAACATTTCAGATGTTTCAATGAGCTGGAAATGCTGCAAAGTCCATTAATACATCCCATCGTATACATCATCATCATCACATGGTTTGTTTAAAGTAAATCACATCACTTTAATGATGCTCAAATTTTGTCAGTAAATATGTTTCCATCATAGTTGATGCACTTTCTAGTCAGATCCTACTCAATCTGGATGTTTCCATTAAGCATTTGTATGCAATATTCCAAAATTCACATAAAAATACGTCGATAAAGACATACAGAGACAAGAATGAACAGCATTTCTTCATCCAAAGCACTATCAGAGAGATCAGGCAGCCAAAAACGTATCATTAAACCTGAAGGACTTGAAACGCAGCCCACGTTTTCCCTCGCTGGCACTATAAAACCACATACATTTAAGCAGCGTTCCTCTGCTTTTGCCCCAGTTTCTCAAGAGATGGATCAGCGCCAGTTCACCTCTGGGGTGATCTCGCTTTCCAACCCAAGCGTGAAAACAGACAATCCGAGAGGAGAAAACAAGTGGAAGAGATGTGTTTGTGTGGCCTGAACACAACAGCCTAGTACCGCTCTGAGTAATCTGACCTCCACACAGGCAAGAGGAAAATCTCCCCTGCAGACAGCATAACAATCAAGATAGTGTTTCCTGCGTGGGAAAAAAAAAAAAAAAGACGAGTTCTTGAAGCATGCAAGTATTGAGGGCAAACAACCTGCATTAAGCCAGATGGCGGAAGATCAGCCTGCGCAGAAAGAGCAAGAGACCTCAGATTGCCTGATAACCGCACAAGCTTTAACGGATGGCTTAGCATCTATTGATTCCATAAGGAAGTGCGCGCTAAGCTGTCTGGAAGCAAAATGAGATTCAAAGTGAAGGCTAACAAACAACTCTAAGTAAATGCACATGAGACCGCGAGGCTATCCGGGTCCAATCGGTCACGATCATTAATGATACTAGCTTGTAATACGCTTGGCTTAAGCTCGCCAGGCCGAGACGGATTAATTGCTTGACCACAATTAGTTGAGAGTGGGAGGACATGCTGATGTGAAACCTGAGCGTGATTTAGCACGCTTGCAAAACCGAAACCCCACATACAGTCTTTGTTTCTGCATCTGTGGATTTCAGAAGGTTTGCTTGTACCTTAATGATGACGCAGATGTTAAACGGGTGTTTGGTAATCCTCTCTATGCTGGAAACATGTGTGTAGGCTTATCGAATGATCAGGTATTAGCGAAATGATCAGACATGCTCCAACATGCACGCTGGTTTGTCCTTGTGGGGGAAAATAAGTATTGAACTCGTCACCCTTTTTCTCTGAAAGCATATCTCTAAAGGTGCCGTTGACTTAAAGTTTTCCCTGGATGTTGGTAACAACCAAAGAAATCCATATATGCAACGAAACAAATCTAATCAGTTACCAAATAAACTTCTGTGCAGGGGCGTCGCTAGATCCAATTCACTGGGGCACGTAAAAATAGCCAGTGCCCTAGCAAATGCTTCGAGATATGATTTACTTCACATGCAAAGGGCCCTATCATACACCCGGCGCAGTGTGGCGCAAGGCGCAATAGTCTTTTGGTAGTTTCAGCTTGGCGCAAGAGTGGTTTTGAGGTGTTGCACTACGCTGTTTAAATAGCAAATGCATTAGCGCTCATATGTGCGCCTATAGGTGTTCTGCTCTAAAAAGGAAGGCGTTCTGAGGCGCACTGCTAGTGTGTTGCTATTTTTAGAAACTATAATAGATTTTTCATTAGACCAAAACTAACCCGGTCTAAACTCCAGCGCAGAGTTGCACCTCGCTTACACACTGCTTAATACACACAAGAGAGCAATAGGCAAATATCTTTACATATGAAAAAAATGTAATATTAAGGATATATATAGGATATAATAAGAATAGATATAGAATATAAATATAAATAATTAAAATATTACAAAACATATTATTTACTAGCCTACATAAATATGAAAAATCACTGCTTTTATGTCTTCTTCATCTCGGGAGGCTTTTTCAGTTCATTCATAACAATTTGCTTTTTTATAATGTTATTATTATTAGCAGTATTATTTATTATATCCATATTTATATTTGTTTTATTAAAAACAGGCTTAGATTTGTCCACCTGTCAGGTTTTAGACCATATGGGGCATGGCAGGTGTATTTGGATATAACTCAGGTTTTTGACCACACTTGGTTATTATTGTTCATTTATTCGTTTGCTGGAAATTAGAACTGAATTTAGAAATAGTTTTGAAATGAATATTTGCGCTTAAACTAAATTATTTATTTATAGGCTAATTGATGTCTGTGTGTAAAGGTTTCCCTATTCAAGAGCGAATGTGAAAGTAGATCTATTATCTGTCATTCTCACGCAGTAGATGCTCTGTTTAACAGTTTTCTGTGAACTGTTTGCTTGTGAAATGCTCAGTTTTTCCACTTAGACTTACTTTGTGTCCTGTAAATAGCGAATGCGCTCTTGGCGTGACGCAGCTGGGTCTTAAAGGGAATGGGAGATGAGACTCTGATTGGTTTATTCTCAAAACACACCTATAACTCATTAAGAAAATAAACTCAACCCTTTTACACCATGCGGCACGGCGCAAAGCAGATTTCCCGTCCTTAAATTAGCAAAAACGCGTCCTGACACGCCCTGAAAGCGTTTGCGCCCTGCGTTTTGCGCTCTGCACATGGACCGTCAAAATAGAGCCCAAAGTGTGTTTATTAAGAGTGGTAATCCCAGAATAAAGACGTTATTCTCTATGTGGAACCGAACCAACGCTGGTGAAAGCAACGTGTTTATTTAAGAAGCAAACTGACACATCTCTGCATGTGCGCTGAAAACCATACCACCGCTCCAGCTGGACCCTCACACGGTTGTTAAAGGGCCATGAAACCCGTGTGTTTCAGCAGGGTGTTTTCACACCTCTACTTTGGAAAAAGTCATTAAAGTGGGCGTGTCCAGCTCTGTTTAGGGGGGAGTGTCGGAGGAGGGGAAAAGGGAAAGAAGGAAAAATTAGCATAAAAACTTTATTCACAGAAAAAAAAAACATGACAATGTGAGCAATGTGTGTGTGAGTAATGGATCTAGGGTGCTCCATAAACCTCTGTAAAACTCTTGTTGTTTTCCAGTGTGGAGGTCATAATCTTGTCCTCTCACCACTGAGGCTGAGCTCTGGCTCCTCAAAGTTTGTTTTGCAGCAGTGAAGCTGTAGGCGTAAGTGGAATGAGTCAGCAAAAAAAGAAAAACACTTCAAGTTCAAATCGCAAAACATTAGTCACAACAAAAACAGCTCACTTCTAGAGAGTAGGGTATCCGCTCTAAACCAAACGTCAAATTCCCTGACGTTCAAAATGAGTATAATGCTGAATTGTTGTGACTTATTTTAAGTAGGAAAACAGCAGCTGTTGCAAACCTCCAGAATGTAAAGATTCTCTGACAGCTGAGTGTAACGCAAAAATAAACAAATGACACAAAGTTTAGGGAAGCTTGTAATTTAATTGGTGCAGATATTTCTTTGGCCAGTGAGGACACAAATTCCTTCCATGCATTTGCATTGTTTTATATTAAATACGATTATATTCATGTATAGATGTGCTCATCCAGTGTGCAATACCTTGTGTGTGTCACAGAAACTAGAAAATAGACTCGCTTTAGATGTCGTAACATTATCGCAACGCACATTCAGGTAAAGCCCATTTGAACAAGGCTACGTTCATTGTATTGATCTCTAAAATGTTACTATTTATCTGTTTATTAAACGTTTACAGATATAACACAGTAATTTTATACAGAGATTTAAACAAATATTATTCCCACTCCTACCCTCTAAACAAGCTGAAATTACAATTATCTAAGAGAGAAAAGAAGTAAAAAAAAATACTACATAAACAAAATAAAATATAAATAAATAAATAAAATTACAAAAGAAAATGTAAATAAATTAATAAAAAATAAAAACCCGCTGTGTTTGTAATGATTAAACAGTTGTTTATTTTCAACTTGTAGATGTGTGTATTAAATATGACGTATTTGACGACTTTACAAGGTTAAGAGGTAAACAATTTCCATCTTCTGAGACCAATGGTTCTCGGTCAAAAATGTATTGAACTAAGATGTGCACATTTGTTTATAATTGCACAACAAAACAACACAAGAAATGCTGCAAATATTGCCATAATATTGAGAACATTTGCTGCCAAATCAATCATTGTTGGAGTTGTTGCTAGAAGGGATACAGCTGCGGACAGAAGTTAATGAGAATTATTCGTCTACTCCAACCATAAACCCAACACTCGCAGCATGTAAAAGCTAATTATACAGAGTATTATTCATTATATTTATTAAATTACCCATTAAACTATATTTTCTAAACAGCTACCGCTACCCTAACCCTAAAACCAACCCCACAGTATTATAAAAACTAATTATACAGAGTATTATTCATATTATTTATTAAATTACCCATTAAATTGTATTTTATTAACATCTACCACTACCCCAAACCTAAACCCAACCTTCACAGTAATCTAAAAGCCAATTTACAGAGTATTATTTATAATATTTATTAAGTTACCCATTTAACTGTATTTCATAAGCTACATCTACCCTTACACTAATGTAAAGTTATTGTTGCACAGTGTCACAAAGATTCCACAGTGGTATCCAATACTAATTGCAATAATCTGACATTTTAATTAATAGGAGGTACATTTTTGGACAAAATTACACATATAAAATTCCCTGACAATCAACATCTGGAATAGACCTTCCAGAATTCAAAGTTATTCCAACATACTTAACATGTTTAACCACGCCCCTCCAGTTGTCAGTATTGACAACAAACAGAAATGGTGAGCAGGAGGAGTGAGTCAGGTTATAATAACTCTCTCCAAACTCTTTTCCCAACCTTTCTGAATGAAACGCCTACTTTACTACAGCCAATCAGGTAGTGGTAGAAAAAGCAAGCCACGCCCACTGTTGTCTCATTTATTATTGCACTTCTCTAGGTACTGCATCACAATACTAAAACAAAACAAAACCAGTCACAGCTTATGGTCGATGTGGACTTTAAACATCATTTAAACTAAACAAAGGTTTGTAGGCCACAAAACTGAGTGGAGATCCAGAGTTCCATCTTCACTACCAGACCACCCCCAGATTTCACTAGCCAACAAGCCCTGCCCCCTGACCTTATATCATTCCGCATAAATAGAGCTCATTACAATAATAACCCACACTCAAGGTGACCCAGTGGTGCACTGGCAGTCGGGGATGGAAGAAGGGCAGGGTGGGTCAAGAGAGAGCTGATGGAGATAAGGAGCCCTCAGGGATCCTGGAGAAGAAACAGCTCTTGGAATTTTGGCAATGTGGACTGAACCGGGAACTGATGTTAGCTTTAGAATGTTCCAGAGTAGATTAACTTGTCCAAACGTCGGATAACAACCCAGCACATGCCAACAATCACAAACCGATTCTGGAATTAATCTAATTTGTAATCCTATTCGTCAGTGAAAGATGGTATGTCATAGACAATTTAATGCTAAATATAAAATTAAACTGTATATGAGGCTAGAAATTGCATGTACACTGTATTACAAGACTCTCTGGATTACTCAGTGATGACCTTTCAAGGTGTGTTATTCCCAGATAGTCACCATCGAAACTAATAACACAGGCTCATCCATGTACTTCGTATCCTCTGGACCAGGGATCACCAAACTTGTTCCTGGAGGTCCGGTGTCCTGCAGATTTTAGCTCCAACCTTAATCAAACACACCTGAACAAGCTAATCAAGGTCTTACAAGGTATACTTCAAACACCCAGGCAGGTGTGTTGAGGCAAGTTGGAGCTAAACCCTGCAGGGCACCGGACCTCCAGGACTGAGTTTGTTGACCCCTGGTCTAGACGATCAGCAAAGACTCTAGAAAACACTAGACATATCACTCGTTTAGTTTTGAATTCACACTCATACACTATGGACAATTTAGCTTACCCAATTCACCTGTACCACATGTGTTTGGACTGTGGGGTAAACCGGAGCACCCAGAGGAAACCCACGCCAACGTGGGGAGAACATGCAAACTCTACACAGAAATGCCAACTGATCCAATCTAGGCTTGAACCAGCGACCGTCTTGCTGTGAGGTAAGAGCGCTTTCCACTGCGCCAAGGCGTGGCCTAAATTACATTGGTGATTCCAAATATGTAATGTAATCGTAAGATCGTCAAACAGATTTGAAGAATTTGATGTTCCCCCGTTCACACAGAATGCCAGAGCATCTGGTTTTAAAGATGGCCACAGACTGAAATGACTTGCCTTCAAGAGACTTTGCCGTCAGTAAATCCGTTCACATCCCAACCTCCCACTTTGTCCTCCCTCCTTTTCCCCACCCACTCAAACAGCTAAAGGATCCCAGAGAAACAGACACCGCTCTTGAATGTCGAGAGCTGCGCTACAAGGACATAGCTTGTTCGCCCAACAGCAGGAGGAGGGAAGGGGTAAAGAGGAAGAAAATAAATGCGCCCTGGGTGCTTTGGACTTGGCAGGGCTTGGAGAAGCTCTTCAGGCAGAGTTTATCTGCTGGGCGCTGGCAGTCAGCCGACAGACACTGCTGGTGCGCCGTGGGCTACAGGGATGCTGAATATACTGCACCCTCAGTCGGTGACAGACCTGTCACTTACAGTGCGCTATCTGCAGGGATTTAGAGAAAGAGAAAGGGAGATAGAGAGAGAGCGGCAACTATTTTTAGCAACTCAAAGGCTTCCTGTTACTGTTCAGCAAAGCAGGAAGGAGGGGCAACCTCCCAGAGAGAAAGAGAGAAATGAGAAATAGAAAGAGACTCAACCCTCTGCTTTCATCCACATGAAAACATGACGAACACTCATCAGTCAGTGAGTAACACCAAAGACCAGAAGCCAGAAACAACAAGCTCTTTACCGTCAATACCCTTTCTTGTATTCTTCACTAAGCAAATGACTGTCCTTGTTGAAATATGCAAGTCTGACTATTAACAATAGTCAACAGCAGATCAGCAATCATTTCACAAAGAAAACATTAGGACCAAATTACAACAATCTTGTAATAAGTATAGAACATCATCCGGAGTCACTTCAGGGGTGCCCAGCAAAGTTTAGTTCTAACCCCAATCAAACATAGGCCCAAGTAGGTATCACTGCAGCCCAGAGACCTCAGGTGGTAGGTTGGGTGACCTCCAAGTAGGAAGGACTTAAACCATAAGTAGGTTGGGTTTAGGTGGTGTAGGTGGAGCAGATACTAATAAAACACATCAGGTTACTGTGAGGTTGGGTTTAGGGTTGGGGTAGGTGCAGACATTCACAAAGCACAATATTGGACTCCGTGTCATCCGCAAGACACTAAGAAAATAAAAACTCCAGGTTTTCCACTATCGAAGGAGCTGGCTCCGACCTTCGTTTATACCCTTCTCCCTGGACTAGCTAATCAAGGTCTTACTTGGCTTTCTAGAAACATCCATGCAAGTGTGTTGAGGCAAGTTGAAGCAACAATCTGCCAGACACCAGCCCTGCAGGACCAAGTTTGGGCACCCCTGCTTAAGAAGTTGCACAAGAAAAACAAAACAAACAAGGAACAGACTGGACATCAGGGGTCAAATGAAGTACTCAGCCAAAAAACCTAAAACTTTTGTGTTTTACATGTTCATTTAAATGACAAGAACTTTTTTGAGGAATATGTGGTAACGATGCTGCTCAAATCAGCCAAGTGTGGATTTACTTTCAACATTACAATAAACAGCGAAACGCATTACGCTCGCAGCAAATTTTACAGACACCCCACTGTCGAGTCGCCAATTACACATCGTCACTAACAAGTTGACAGTTCTGGCATATGCAATACAGGAGATGTAGCGGTAGATGTCTACATGCATTCATTTTCCTTCGGCTTGCCAGAGCGGATTAAACCGGCAACTTATCCAGCATATGTTTTACACAGCGGATGGCCTTTCCAGCAGCAACCCAGTACTGGAAAACACCCATACACATTCATTCAGACACACACTCATACCCTACGGACAATTTAGTTTACCCTATTCACCAATAGCGCATGTGTTTGGACTGCGGGGGAACCCATGCCATCACGGAGAGAACATGCAAACTCCAAGCAGAAATGCCAACTGGGCAAGATGGGACTCGAACCAGTGACTTTCTAGCTGTGAGGTGAAAATTCAAACCACTGAGCCATCGCTGATGTGTAAACGTAGACTCAAAGAGAGAACTAAATTCACCTATATGCTCTAAAGTCTCAGAATCTCAGACACGGGTGGAGGCTTTGCATGCATACAAATGTTGGCATACTGAAGAACGCAGTGAGGTCTAAACACTTTAAGCAGGACAAACCCAGAGTGAACTGCATCCAGAGAAAAGGAAGAAGGGAGATTAGAGGTTGCGGGTCCATTGTAAAGTTGAGAAGCCGCAATACACGCAATGACCATTATGCAAATCCTAGCTGACCATCAAGTCTAAGAATATTTTCTCTGAGGGACAGTCAAGAACAGATAAACAAGTAAAGACTTGACTGAGAAAGGCTGACTGTGTGTGGTTTCACCAATCCATGAGCATCCTTCAACAAAGAGCTTTTCGGTGGATGCAGTAAACAACGCCCTTGGGTACACTTGATCCACAGCATGAACTTTATAGGAAGAAGAAAAACTTTCACACTCTCGCTCTGCTGTTCTCAGAGCGAAGCCTGTTTGATGACCTCGTTAGTTCAAGCACTTAATCCGCTAATGCTCAGATAAAACTAAATGAGAGAGGACGGGAGGAGAAGCAGGAGAAAGTGTAGCAGAAGAAGAAAGATAGACGTTACGACTAACATACTAAACAGCCAAGGGGAAATTCTGACCACATGCATGCACACTCTCTCTCCTCTCCGTATGCACCACACTCTCATGTATGAATGCTTCATGTTTCTGAGAAACTACATTGATTCTGCACATTTGCCTTTATTTCCCATATTTAATTAATTAAGTTGGCTTGAGAAAGCCAACACACTGTTATGCTACTCTGTCCTTAAAAACAAACGCATCTCCTCCTAGGCCGTTTATGCCACAAGGCCCAAATGTGGTCAAAATATGCCTTCTGCATTCAAGATTGTTGCTATATCTCCTCATGCCTATAAGACTTATGGTTTTTTTTTATAAAAAATGTTAAATATTAAATTTTTATAATCCGGGCATATAAAAAAAATTACTCAAGCCACAAATTTGGCCAAAAGCTGTATTTAGATGCGTTTGATTTTGTTGCTATATATTTAAGCATTATCAGACTTATAGTTTTTCAATAAATTATTTTTAAGCATTATTTTTCTCAAAATATGGCAAGCCATTTTTGACTTAAACTCCATATTTTTTTACTGATATAGCAAGCCATTTTTGCATGTATCACTTTCACACTTATTAAGCATTGTATTTTCAAAAAAATACGGCAAGCCATTTTTGCATAATATTCATTCCCTTAGTCCCTTTATTAATCAGGGGTCGCCACAACGGAATGAACCGCCAACTTATCCAGCATTTGTTTTACACAGCGAATGCCCTTCCAGCCGCAACTCAACACCAGGAATACATCATGTTCAAGTCCAGTTTTTGACACTCATAAAGACTCATAGAAACATCGGGGTTGATGTAGATCACTCATATTGTATCATCACTAACCTATCAAATTTCCTCATAAGCAATAAAACAGTATAACCTAGCAACCATTTAAAAATAGCAATACCTCTACATCAGAACATCGTATGGACCTGGGCATTGGCTTGTTTGACTCATGCTAGCTAATGGGACTTCATGTGTACTATGCTTGGTAATAATGATGATGAAAGCCAAGTGCTAATAACGATTAGCTACATGCTATGAATGATTATCTAAATGCAATAACATATGCTAGAAATGCCTACTAAGTATTAGCATTTGATCAAAAATGTACACAAGCATTGCCATTTAGCAACTACCTAACAATGCCATAAATGTTTTAGCAACTGCCTAGCAACCGCCGCCGTGCTTTCTGCCAACTGCCATTCCCAGTCCCAGCGCAGTCACGTTGGCTTTTTCAAGCCGACATCAAAGTTTATCAATGAACTTTAGGTTCTAGTGTATAAACTTTTACCTTTTTAATATGATGTAAATGAGGTTATAAAGTACACTGTTTACTTTGAGGATTTACCCGACGTGTCCTTGGGAGTTTGTTTTCCATATCAAACTTGTGAAGCTTGAACTTACAAGGACGCAAGACTGAACATTGTGTACTTAATGTCTGCAGCCACGTCTCCATTTTAAGACTTTTCTGTTTTCCCCTGTCCACACTGACACAGAACAGCAGCACTTTAAAACCAAACCGGCCTCTTCAGCGTTTAGAAAACGCTTCGTTTTCAGGGCTTGAAAACTCCGAAGTCATGTGGATGGAAGGCGTAAAACTAAAGCATATCAGTGTAAACAGGGCCTTGATGTACTTCTTGGCTTGACAAAACATGTGTAACATACACACTCCTGTCAACACTTCAGATTTCTGAAAACATCTGGCAATTCTTAGTGAAAACAAAGTAGACTTGTAGATTTATGCCCAATCTCAATTCTATTTTTGTACCCCTTCCCCCTTACAACCCAGGGTTAAGATGAAGGGCTTCTTATTGACCCCTAAGAATTGGGACAGCACTACAGCACCTGCACACGTCCTCATATGTCATGGTGATCTCTTCAGCTCCCTCTCAGACACTAGGCATTACTGACAGGGTATTTGAGTGTCATCGAGTGTCAGAATGTTGTGGGACTGCTGTACAAGAGTTATGACTATGGATTATAGATCGCCAAATTTACCAGGTTTTTTTAAAGCATGACGGTAAAACACTAACGTGGTTAGGAACACATTAAAACGTGTTTGTTTGTTGTAAAAATTCGTAATAATGATTAAAAAAAATACTAATTTGTGGATCTCCTTACTTCTGGGTTCAGCAATACTGCCGTTGTGGCTGGTGTATTCTGGGAAATTTTCGTACCCCTTGGTTTTGAGTGTATTGCCGAAAAATCTTTGTTCGAAGAGGTATTCACCCCTTCCCCTTAGCCCTACGCCTTCAAGCTAAAGAGAATTGGGACACCCCTACCCCTTGACGTAAACGCGCAGGGGTAGAATTGGGATTGGGGCCTAGTAAGTTAGTCTTATGATGGTATTGATAAACTGCTACTCCCTGATGATTTGTAGTACTTTGAATACTAAATGAGTAAATGTCAAATCCAGAGGTCTTGTTGTATGAAAGTAAACTCTGTAGTTTTGGTTGATGTTCCAATCATTTGTAAAATGAAGTAATTCTAGAACCAAGCAATGAAATGTTGCAATCTGCAAACGCCAATGCTCTTGGCTCAAAACAAAACCCAATTTCCTCCTGAGAGACAGATCCTTAAGTGGAAAAGGGGGTTAATCTGAGAACTCAGCAACTCCAGCATTTCATCCAGAGCCAGGGGATCAATTTGCAGGGCAGAGAGACAAAAGGAAATGAGAACTCAGAGTGCCTCCTTGCACTTAGTGAAGAGGTGAACCACAGATTAGAGAGAGAGAGAAACTGTGAGATAGTTTGGCAGGCCTCCAGAACAGGCTTGAAGACTTTGATGTGGCTTTGCGAGGCTAAAGGGTCAGTATTTGTTGCACCCCCTATAGTTCTTTTAAACAGTCACACACTGTGCAATGAAAGCAGCTCTTCCTTTTTAGATTATCATCAAGTTGTTGCAGAACTCAGTGACCAACAGCTTGACCAACCTGAAAAACACGTTTCCTGTTAGCCAGACTGAACATGCCAGCACTGATGATACCGTGATCATATGCAACTGCTGACTAGAAAACAAACACACAGGACCAACAAGTAAACCATCGAGCTTCAAACAGATCAACAATGCCGGGTCAGGCGGACAGGCAATGAATGGTCTCTCTTTCAAATATTTTCCACTTGACACAACACTGTTGCTGGCCGATAAGCTTTAACAGTTTGTTTACCAGCATGACAGCATAGCCCTGGGTACCTTTTGTCGACTGCCTCCTTTTTGCCTCATTTCCACTCAGTGATACAGATCAAGTCACCTTGATTCACCTTGGGTTTCTAATGCCAAGGCTACACTTTTGGTAGGCAAGGTGTACAACAAAGTTGCGATAGACATCGTTCTTGCTGGAAAAGCCACAAAGGTCATTCACATACAGACTTAAAATCATTATTTCAATTATAGACGGACAATATGTGCTCACAAATAAAAAGAAAAGATGTTTTAGATGTTCTTATAAACAACAATAGAGGACATGCAGCAAATTCTGTTCCTGTTATGGGAATGTTTGTCACAAGAAGACGACGAGCAGGCTTGATTGAGCATGGTTAATTTCTGCACGTCGTTACTGTATTTTTACAATGTAAGCTCTCAGCTGTGTGTTTAAATATGCCACTTCTTGTGCTTTCACTTGCAGGAGAGGTCAGGAGCGGCACGGAGCACTCACACTAGTCAAACAAACTGTGAAATGGGGGGGTCAAACACGCCTGGGCACGGTTTGGATAACCTAGTGTGAGTACACCCTGAATGTGAACCGGATTGTACTGAACCACAACACTCAGTGGAAACTACAGTGGCCGAGAGAGCTTAACATGCTGCAATTTAAGAAAACTCGTGGTGCAAATCCTCACAACACATTCCTAAAATGTGCTGCGTTTTCTCACAACACAAACATTTATTACAACGGAAATGTTTTAAGAGAACCCAAAAACGTGACGGATGCCTCTGTGGCGTGACTATTGCTCGTTATCGAGTTTTTATTAGTTTATTTTAATATCCAGATTCCCGTGTCTTTCGAATTTGTTAGCCTAAATAGTAGGGGAGTAACGATACACTCAGCTCACGATACGATGTGCATCACGATATAATGTTCACGATTCGATATGTATCACGATATTTGGAATAAAAATTGAAAATTAAACTGAAATGCAAATTTTACCAAGTAAACTATTTTAATGTATTTCTTTTGTTTCAACTTGTTAAACTGAACCTTCTTTAAGAAAATAAATTAAACAGGCCTGTCTCTGGAAAATAAAACAATTTAAAAACTTCTTAAAAATATTATTGAAATGACAGAGACAAAATTAAGGAACAATTTAAGTAAAGGTGCAAAACAAATAAGCTTTCTATTCAATTGAATTTAACAGTAAGAGCTTTAGGCTTTGCTTGGTCACTTGCGTTTTTTGTGTGTGCAAAAGAAAAATCCACATTTCCAGGTATTTAATTCATATTTAATTAAATTCATTTAGCGATATCTCTAATTACAATTGTGACTCATTAGTAGTCAAAACTCATTTAGAGATATCTGCAAATATTTTTCAATGGACGTCAATGGAGGAATATGACTAGTCATAATATATTTGCAGATATCTCCAATCTGATTTCGTACTAGTACAATTGTAATTGCAGATATCTCTAATTGTCATTCTGACTAGTCGAATTATAATTATGACTAGTCAAAATATAATTAGAGATATCTCAAAATATATTTATGGATAGTCAGAACAAAGGTTTAAATGCTAAAACGGCTTGCCATACGCGCGCGTCTATCAGTCCGCCCTCTGTAGTAACAGCTGACGGTCAGCTCACGTCATGTGTGATTTTGCGGACGCCAATACATCATTATATGAAGACAGAATGATATTTTAGAGTGAATTGTACCTTATAAATACAGTATGTGACTCTTTCAACACCATTAGGAGGTTCCATGTCGCTGTGTAAAGTATGTAAATCACTGTGAAGACTTTAAAACTTAGGATGTTTGACCCAGTATGCGTGTGAAAAAGCGGACGAGTCTTAAGCAACGACTGTACAACCGAAATGTTGCCAGACGTCTGATTTTGAGAGGATGGGCCATCCTCTATTTCAGCTCCACTCATCTTGGTCTGCTAACATTACTGCTGCTGCAATCTGAACTCACGTGCGAAATATTTCCGTTGTGTTGGGAGAAAATGCAGAACGTTTTTGCTAAATGTTTGTGTTGTGAGAAGATGCAGCGCGTTTTTAACAAGTGTGTTTATGTTATCAAACTGATGAAGATCTGTTCTTGCTGGTGTTCTTTGTAATTGCGTGTGTTTTCTTCAATTGCAGTGTGTTAAGCTCTCTCAATCCCCATAGGAAACACTCCTTTAAAAGTCCAAACCCGAAATTCTCACTTGCAGAAAACAATGAAACTGGAGAACTATAAGGTGAATCAGGAATACAAATCAAGAGATCTGAATGAAGTTACTTCAGCACCTAAAGAGGCACTAGGACAGAACACATCTACAGCGGGTAATCCGTTTCCTATCTGCGACAATGTCAATGTCAAATCAGACTCTTTATTATCCGTCATTCAACTGATTACAGAGGATTTACTGCCTTTGCCTGTCACTCTTGATGATGACAGATAAAATATTGGCAGACCGAAATGCACAGAATTCAAGCGGCTGAACGAACGGTGCATGTGTGCCCAAAGATCTCCATTTTCTGCCAAGCCGAGTCAGGCAGGTCTTTGATGAATAGATGGATTTATTCTGACTGTTCCTCGGAGAGGGGTGCAGCACGAGGACAGTCTCGAATATGAATTACCAGCATGCTGATCCGATCTCAGCGGCAGCCGGAGAGAGACCACGGTGCCTGAATACCAACACACGCTTCCTGGATCAGGACAAGGACTTGATTACTGATGCCTGTCAGGAGGAGTGGAAAAGTCCTTAAGTGCACTCTGGAGGGAAGCCTGCAGGCAAGCACACTCCAGGAGCGAGAGAGCAGCTTTCAATCAATTCTGACTCAAATGGGGGAGAGCGAGCGGAATAGAGGGCGAGAGAGGGAAGACTTCAATCAATCCTGACTGAAGGAAGAGCAATGAATATTCACTGGGGGGAATAACACCGGGAATTCAGGACTAACTGAGGTTCAAAATGCCTACATCTGTGCTAGGCATGGGCGAAATACCCTTAAAAGGATAACCCAGATAATTTCTCGTATTTTTAGCGATAGAAGTATTATTGATGCTAGCGGATAGGTGTTTAAGTACACCTTGATTAGCTGGTTCAGGTGTGTTAAATGGGGGTTGGAACTAAAATTTGCAGGACACCGGCCCTCCTGGACCGAGTTTGGACACCCCTGGTATAGATCATTTCAATGTGGTCATGTCATTGGTCCGTGAACATTTCCTGCTTGTTATCAAACTATTTCATAACTGCAACAAGAGGCAACAGCTACCTGACATTATTTATCAATATGTGGCTCTTTTTGGATTCTCGGAAGCTGTAGAAATTAAAAATGTACAACAGGAATTACACTGGGACCATTGTTTTTGTTTACGTACATCCCTCAAATGGTCTATTCAAGGCCGTGTTAAGGTCAATTAGCATTGCATTATGCTTATGAAATACCCAGGATAGCATGAAGAAGACCAAAGAAATCCAGAAAAATCCCAAAGGTATCATAAGACCACTTCTTAAGACTTAAGACTTAAAGACTTTAAAAGCAAACTACCCTTACTTCAAGCTTAAACTAAGGACTAGTTTCTCCTAAGGGTAGTTTGCTTTTAAAGTCTACCAGTCTTAAGTCTTAAGAAGCAGTCTTATGATACCTTTTAGATTTTTCTGGATTTCTTTGGTCTTCATGCTATCCTGGGTATTTCATAAGCATAACACAATGCTAATTGACCTAGACATCAACACGGCATTGAATAGACTATTTTGAGGGATGTAATCAAAAACAATGGTCCCAGTGTATTTCCTGTTGTACATTTTTAATTTCTACAGCTTTCGAGAATCCAAAAAGAGCCACATATTGATAAATAATGTCAGGTAGCTGTTTTATCATTATGTTATGAGAGAATTGCCTCTTGTTGCAGTTATGAAATAGTTTGATAACAAGCAGGGCCAATGACATGACCAGATTGAAATGGTTATACCAGGGGTGTCCAAACTCGGTCCTGGAGGGCCGGTGTGCTGCAATTTTTAGTTCCAACCCCAATTAAACACACCTGAACCAGCTAGGTCTTGTGTCCTCGTGTAACGTCATCATCAGCTGCCAAAGATCAGTTCCTATACTCAAGACCGCCAGTACGGAGAACGCGTGACACTTCCCGGATGTGTTCTTGATATCGAGGACGCAACGATGAATGTCGAATGAACGATGATGATAGAAGTCCCAGAAGTCATTGCGACTGAAGGTGGGAAGAGCAGCATTTTATTTAGATTTGTTATTAAAGCACAGAGAAATTTCTTATTTACCTCAGGAGTATCTCTAAACCAGATGGTGAGTGTAAACATCACCCTGGACATCTTAATAATGGAATAAACACATTAAGGGTGTTTATTTGCTGGAATTCGTATTAGAATCTGTTTTATCCATATTGTGCAACATATATTTGTCTTTATGCATAGTATATATATTAAAAAGGGGGAAACAATAAATTGTATGAAGGCTGTAATGTTTAAATTATTTACCATTAAAAACGCGTGAAGGTCACATGACTATCAGGAAGAACGCAGCATCTCCTTTCTCACAGGACGCGATCTCTGTTCTCGTGGTCTCCTGAGTTCATTCTTCCGAGGACACATGGCAAGACCGCTCTCCACAAGAACGCAAGTCCGTTCTCTGCGTTCTTGGAATTGAGAAACAACCTAGGTGTACTAGAAACCTCCAGGCAGGTGTGGTAAATGAAGCTGGACTTTGCAGGACGCCGGCCCTCCAGGACTGAGTTTGGACACCTTTGCTCTATACTATCAAATAGCCGGCAGCTAGCTCTCTGCAACTCTCACATGGTCGCTAACTGAAGCTAAGCAGGGCTGCGCCCGGTCAATACCTGGATGGGAGACAACATGAGAAAGCTAGGTTGCTGTAGGAAGTGGTGTTAGTGAGGCTAGCAGGGGGCGCCCAACCTGCAGTCTGTGTGGGTCCTAATGCCCCAGTATAGTGACGGGGATGCTATACTGCTCAGTGAGCGCCATCTTTCGAATGAGACGTAAACCGAGGTCCCGAGGTCGTTAAAAATCCCAGGATGTCCTTCGAAAAGAGTAACCCCGAGTTTAGAAAAGAGTTTAACCCTGGCCAAAATCTGCCCACTGGCCTCTGTCCATCATGGCCTCCTAACCATCCCCATATTCAATTGGCTTCATCACTCTGTCTCCTCTCCACCAATCAGCTGGTGTGTGGTGTGCGGTCTGGCTAAAATGGCTGCCGTCACGTCACCCAGGTGGATGCTCCTCACAGGTGGTGGATGAGGAGATTCCCCCAATTGTGTAAAGGGCTTTGAGTGCCCAGAAAAAGCGCTATATAAATGTAAGGAATTATTATTATTATTATTATTAAATTAAACAATGTTTTCTTCACTCTGTGATATTAACCCATGTCTGGTCACAAAAATTAGTCATTTCAAACACTCGACTGATGTTATGAAGCGTATTTAAAGCAAAAGTATGTCAATAAATCTGCAAACAGGCTCAAACATGTAAAACTGTAATAACTCATTGCACAGACCAATTCTAGGTTTTCTTGTTATTACTATGGTAAGTCAAATTGTTTATGGAGAATTGTCACTGATATATTGCAAATGATCTGATATCACCCATCCCTAATCCATGCCATCTACAGTACCACAAATAACACAACGTTCAACTGATGACAGGTGGCCCTGCTCTGCCTGGAATTGCAGGGAGAAATGATTGTGGCTTTAACCGTTGGCCTCTCCGGGTATCTGTAAGAGCGAATCCTCCTCAAACCAACCAGAAGAGACATAAGAATGCCAAATATTATGTGGGAGGCAGCACTGCTGGTTTCCAGAGCACATGTAGGGGTTGAGATGTGGGAATATTTGCTTTCCCTGCCCGCGATGGAAGCAGTTTTGCGGTGATTTGTGGGGTCAAACCCTCCCCTTTTCTGTGAGGCATGAAACTCTGGATGTGTGCTGAAATTCTGAGAAAGACCCGAGGCTATCTGAAACTTTAATGGTTAATTGTTTTCCTGAGAGTCAAACTGTATTCAGGTATGGAAATTGAATAATGGCTTGCAAAATAACACTCTATTGTCTTCATTATATTAATAATTTGGTAAAATAATTCCTCATTAACGCCAAAAATGTACTTATTTTGCACCTGAATGCTTGAAACTCTCTTGAAATGCCTTGCAAATGATAAACGTAGACTCTGTTATGGTTATACTTTACAAAATCTCCCAACTGTTGTGTTGATTAACTATAAACCCAACTCAACATTGCATACGCGATGTGACTATTACACACACACACACTGCAATAATGATGCTGAAACGTTATATTGTGCAGCTCTAGTTTACAATGTCCTGCTGGAGAATCCACAGAAGGAAAGCTAGGCATGTGACAAGGTAGCGCTGGCGGGGCCCGTCGGCTCTCCGCTTCCAGAAAGCCAGATTCCAGGGCGCTAATCCAGAGAGACTCAGAGGCCCAGAAATGCCATCAGGTCCCCTGGCAGAGAACACATGCCCGCTTTGTGTCCCGGGCCGCCGTCAGTGAAGGGTTGCAGGGGCTGCACAGTTACCCCGAGTGGGAACCAAAGCACTCCTTGTTTAATCCTCTGCATAAAGCTGTTGAGGAGGTGGAGTGGAGAGCTGGAGGATCTGAGTTAAGAGACGCCGGCTGGGTTTGAGGACAGAAAGGGGAGGCTGACGGCGATCATGTGGGACTCTGAATGGATTGAGGGGCACAGAGGGAGGCTTTTCATCGCAGTGCCGTTCTCAAAGCTCAACGTCTGAATGCATCCAGTTTTTTAAGTCAATCACATTTACACTCGGACTGCACAATATATGGTTTCAGCATAGATATGGCAATGTGTCTTCACTATAGTCACATCGCAGGATATGCACTGTGGAGTTGGGGTTATAGTTGATCAGCACAACAGTTGAGAATACATGAGATTCATGGAGTCATTGTAAAGTATGAGCATAACTGAGTCGACGTTTATCATTTGCATGTGCTTTAAAGGCATTTCAAGAGCATTTTAAAGCGATCGGGTGCAAGAAAAAGTCCATTTGTAGGACTTTTAGTCACGAGCCGTTTAAAGACAGAGGCTAAAAATAAGTATTGCTCTTAAATGTTTAATAACTTTTGATCCTCTGATCCGATCCATACAATTCAAAGATTGGCATAAAGAAGAGAATCTCAGCTTTCCATTACATTCAAGGACTTTCAGAGGCTCCGGAATCAGTGCGGTTACGTCATCAAATTTTGACACCGCTGACTTGACAAAGAAACGCTCGTCACTGTCTCCAAACAAACCAGACATGATGCATTGATGCATTGTTCCTCCTCCATGCCCAGATTGGTTCAAACTCGCTTTCTCTCAACCAATAAGCATATGTTTCGCTTTGTGGACCAACAATGAGCTTTTTGCACAACACGGAATGAGAGATAGGCTGTACATTTACGTACGGCTAAATAAAACGCAAAAAAATAAGTTTTGCATGAAATAATTCTCATATTTACGGTACAAAAGCTGTCGGTGAACTATGAGGGCAATAAATAAACAAATAAGTAAATAAATAAGTAAATAAATAAATAAAATAGTCGTTCATTAATCGTAATCGAGTTAAAAAAATTTTAAATGAATCGAGATTTTAATTTTAGGCCAAGTCGCCCAGCCCTAGCTGCAAGGTTTCAGTGCATGACGAATCTTTCAGAATCTTTCAGTGTACTAAAGCCTTTACTCAGACTACAACAACTATTTCTCTTAAAGCTGTAGCCTTGGTCACGCTGACTTTTACTATCGTGAGTGAGAGCAACTGACTTGTTGTTTTCCTCCAGAAAGACTGTGGCACATTTCCCCAGTTGAGGGTGTAAGCACAGGAACTACATGGACACGCAGGTTTGGGAGATAAACTGAAAACACATTCCTCAGTGGATCAGTCACTGCGTGCTACAGCTCTCACAGCGACGCAGTTCACAGAGAGCTTGACATTCTCCAACACACCGCGCAGGAGGCCAGCGGCCCGTCATGCTAACACCTCATAAATCCCTCCATTCCTCCGCCCGACTCCACCTTCAGGGGCCCACGGTTACAAAGACGATTAAGTAAGAGGAGCAGGAAACATTGAGGAACTGCAGGGGAGATGTGTTGAGTTTTCACATTTGCACTGAAAGCTCTTTCTCAGGCTTTCACCAGCAGATACACTGCATAAAAAGCACATCATTATTTTTTTTAAAAAGTCAGATGTTAATGTTAACTTATGTCTTTTAGGTAAGTTAGAATGATCACATTTGTTGTGCTTAATAGCAGAATAATGAGAGAGATGTGTTTTGGGAAATTGTTATAACTTTTCTTGAAAGTCAAGTTTACACGCAATAAGATTATTCTGCCTCTGAAACAGTTCAGATGATGATGTCAAGGTTTTGGACATTTCTGATTGGCTAATTGACAACATTTGAGTTAATTTGAGGCACAACTGTAGTGTAGTAATGAAGGAAAAGCTCAAACACACTGCTTCCTTGTGTGACAACATGGGAAAATCATTAAGCCAGAATCAACAACAAAGCCAGAATACCAGTAGCTGAATGATACTGGGAAAAGACTCATGTTTGGAGACATGTCCTGTGCTCTGATGGAGCTAAGATTGAACTGTTTGGCCATAATGACCAGCGTTACATCTGGAGGACAAAGGGGAACAAGCCTAGCAACACCATCCCAACTGTGCAGTATGGGGGCGGCAGCATCATGTTGTGGGGCTGTTTTGCTGCAGGAGGGACTGGTCCACTTCACAGCATAGATGGCATCATGAAGACAGAACATTATGGAGAAATACTGAAGCAACATCTCAACACATCAGCCAGGACATTACAACTTGGCCACAAATGGGTCTTCCAAACAGACCATGACCCTAAACACACTGCCAAATTAGTTCAAATGTGCTTTAAGGACAACAGAGTAAACGTTTTGGAGTGGCCATCACAAAGCCCTGATCTCAATCCTATAGAAAATGTGTGGGTAAATCTGACTCAGTTACAGCAATTCTGTGATGAGGAATGGGCCAAAATTCCTGCAAACTATTGTGAGAAGCTTGTGGAAGGAGACCCAAAACATTTGACCAAAGTTATACAGTTTAAAAGCAAAACTAAAAAATACCAAAGAAATGTGTGTAAACTTTTAACTATCTAGAAATTAATAGACAATTCTCAAAAACAAATTCTCATTATTCTGGCATTCAGCAAATGTAAATCATTTAGGTAATCCTAACACACCTGAAAAAGCAAATGTTTAGTCTGATTTACCATCAGACATGTTTTAAAAATGGTGATGTTCCTTTTTTTAGAGTATATGTAAACTTCTGCTTTCAACTGTAAGTGCATCAGAACAATGCTTTCAACTGCAAGATGCAGAGCAACAACCAGGTTAACCAAAGGTCTGGCACAAGTGACACATTTCACCCAAAAACAACTCTGACACATATGAAAGTCAAAAGACAAAACAACGGAAAAACAACGAAGTGAAAAGCAGAAAACAGTGCGTGGGCTAGACCACAGAGATGGCATCACTGAGCAATACCAGACTCTCGAATACACAAGATGCGTCACTCGTATAGTTTTGAATGGGGAAAGGTGTAAAGGTCAGCAGGGTAAATGAAGCCCCGCCTACTAGCACAGGAGCCAATCATCGATCGCTATAGACTGACTTTTCTCTGGGGGAGAAGCTCGGAGCCGACGTATGTTCTTTAAGACACTTAGTAAACAAAGTAAACAAAGAGTAACTGTCATTTCTGAAGGAGATTCTTTTACTCTAAATTACTATTACTATTTTACTCTTAATTTAGTATTAAATTACTTTTGAAGACCAGAGCGATGATCAGACGATCATCATCCAGAGGATGATCATGTGCAGAACTGGTTGGTGTCGTGATCTCGTTCCTTTAAAGTGCGCATGTGCGTTAGCTGAGGCAACCTGAAAATATGCCGATTTTATTTGATTTGAACATTTACAAACTAAACTTATGAGAGGGCTGTTGTTTATTTATTTTAATGGTTCCAAATGAGAATTTGATGTTTCCTCATTTCCTCACAGAATGCCCAGGGAGTTTCAAATATGTGAAATTACTTGCTTTAAAGGGACTTTGGCAATACAATGACGCATCACTTCCTTCATGAACAATACTTTCATAGAATAATGTGATCTACTTTGTACTACTATGCAGTGTTCATTTTTTGGGCGAAAAATTTTCGTCATAATTTTCGAAAGACAGACCACCCACTAGTTCATGTCAAGTCATTAAATGTTTATTCTGTTTATTCTCCAAGCACTATAGACCATTTTGAGGGATGTAAACAAAAACAATGGTCCCAACATATGTCCTGCTTAACTTTTAACTTCTACAGCTTCAGAGAATCCAAAAAAAGCCACATGTTGATAATGTTATGATGGCTGTTTTTACATTAACAAGGTTTGTAACCGGGTCAGATTTAGTTTAGCAAATTTTAGATTTATTCGTGATCAGATGTCATGTGACGCTGGCCTATTATCACTCCATGATCATTTCTTACATCACTTACTGTTTAACCACTTGGTCCCAAGCTAGCATTACTACTTTGAAGCCACTTGAATCATTACATAAACAATCTATAAAAACCCTTGATAGGAAATCAGTTCAATTTCACCATGGTTCAATAGTAAAGAAATACAACCTGCTTAGTTGGGAAAATTCTTTTAAATATGTACACATCTGTTTAATGTTTAAGACTTTACCATTAAATTAGATTATAAATATTAGAACGACTGATCACCGAACTACTAGAGGAGGTGAAAGAGGACTGCATTATTCCTCTCAAAAATAGTCAATTCAGTCAGTCGGTATTTTCAGTGAAAGCTGCTAGAGATTGTAACTCCATCCCACCAACAATTGGAAGATCATGCACTTTTCGTTCTTTTCAATCTCATGTTAAAAATTCGTAATTGGCAAATCAGCATGTCAGCATTATTACTGTATTCTTGACGCGTTTGTACTGTTGTCTTTGGCTTTTTGTCCTCTTCTGCTGCAATCAGTCTGCTCTTGTTTTTTTTTTTTACTTTTTTTTACTGTATTTTCTATATGAAAGTGTATTTAATGTTTAATGCTGTGCTTCTGTTTTAGGTGTGACTTTTAATCATTCTGTAAGGGGTCTACAGATGAAAAATAGCCATTCTTGGCTACCTCTGGCACATTTAACAGTAATGTTTATTAATGTGCATTGACCCTGTTAACAAATTAACTAAACTAAAATAAATGTAAGTAATGATTAAATTGCGTTTTGTTACAGATATGAAGTTTAATAACAAGCGGGAAATGTTATTGAGCCAGAGACATCACCACATTGAAATGCTCTATAAGGCTGATTTACCATTCAGGGCTCATTCAGTGAGGTGTTAAGAGTGGATGACCTGTTAATTTGCATTATATGCATTTGCATAGAGACAAAATAAGTGTCTGACCTTAGAGAAAAACAAAGACAAGGCAACTAAAGCTGATTTAGGCCCGTTTACACTAGTGCGTTTTAGTTTTAAAACGGCGTTTTAGATCCAAAAACGATCCGGGTCCACACTAGCATTTCTGAACATATCTCCATCCACACTAGGGCTGCACGATATTGGAAAAAATTGACATTGCGATATTTTTTTCCTCTGCGATATATATTGCGATATTTTATATATATATATATATATATATATATATATATATATATATATATAAAACTAGGGCTGTGACGGTCACCATGACAACCGCGTCACCGCGGTGGTCATTGCCACCTCGGTTGTCCATTGCCACCGGCCGTAGTACGTGACGTCACGCACTTTAAAACACAAATTACTGTTATGTTGCCAAGTATTACATATCTGTTAGAATATAACATTAGGCGCGATTCAGCAAGTTCAAGTTCAACCATGAATCTTGTTAGAAAACGAACTCTTACATCTGGGAACATTTTGGATTCGTGCCGAACTAGAAAGGTGAACGAATCAATTTGGATTAAGCTTTTTGTATGGGGGTTTTAAGTAAAGTGTGTTTTAATATTCACTGCTGAGTGCTAAGAGTCCAAACACTGAGGAGCAAATCCATCGATACGTCCCGAACCATGCAAGCTAGTGGCGATTGACGGCGAGGGAAAAAAGCCATGTAGGCTTAATCAACTCCTGTCTTCTAAACGCAGAAGCCCAGCTCAGCCAGGCATGGCAGAGGCATTTGCAAAAATGGCCAGATACAAAAGAGAAAGTGATAAATGGAAGACATTGACGAGAAATTGAGCATAGGCTATTTGGTAACTAGTTAAGAACGCGCCGCTCCGCAGCGTAGAGAAACCTGCGTTGCGAGAAATGCGGGCGGTGGAACAGAAGGAGAAGCCCTCTCTCGCATGGTTGTGAAAAAGTATCCTGTCTGTGCATTTTTCGCTACAAGCACACCGTCTGACAGTGTATTGCTGGAAACATTATAACCCCATTCTTCACTTAAACCGGACAAAGTCAACATGTTAGTTTTTCTGGCAAATAATTAAAAATATGACTACAAAAGGTGGAGAGAAACTACGCTGTTTTTTTAAACATCTGACTTATATTGTTACTAGGTTAATATTTTCTTTTTACGTATAATTATTAATATTTATATTATTATTACACTGATTAGTAAAGTGCCATTTAGAATTTTTGTTAAGTTCTTAAAAATGTAACGTTAAATTGTTATTATTATACAGTTTCAAGCAGTTAAAGTAATGTAATATTTAACTACAATATTTATAAACAGTTTTGTGTTGTTTTATTAACGAAAGTTAAAAAATAAACATGTACATTTATACGGATGTTTTATTTATTAATATTAAATTCGGTTATTCCTTAATTTTTACATAAAAGGTAAATTAACTTAAGTAGGCTACATTACTTGTTGATGTACGAGATCGAGGAACATGTTTGCCAGTAAATAATGTTCGCACCACTTAAAAAACAAAACAAATGAATAACTTGCGAAAAGGATGCAATAAAAAATGCAAGCGCTTAATCATTCTTCACAATCGGATTCGTACGTGCAATAAGCCGAGGCTATATTGCGCCGACAAGAACAAGCCCTAAAACTAAGTCTAGAGAGAGAATTAATCCTAGTTAATATTAATGATTATAAACACGAACTGCGTTGTATGATAAACGCATCACAATGATGTGATCTTTGCTGAAGAACTGATATGTTATCGCCGTCTCCCCAGCCAGGTTTTCATCTGCTTTTTTTCCCCTTCTTCTGGATACAAACAATAAAGTATCAGCGCCAGACCAGTGGTTTAAATTATATTTTACTCTCCTGATTTCTTTTCTTTTCATTAAAAAATAAATAAATGTTTAAAGTTTTGTATTGCATAGCCTATATATTTTTAAAGATTATCATTCAGCCTACCTGCAGCGCATGAGGTTGTGTGCTGGGCAAATCCCCTTTACTCATGCTACCCATTTCATTTATGACACTGTAAACTTGACTTGGCAGGCTGATCATCTTTAAACTCAAAAGGTGTTTTTAACTTGAGACTGCATGCTTCTGCATAATGTGATGTTTCTTATTACAACTGTTAGCGGTGTCAAAATGAAAGCAAACATTAAAAAGGGTTTTGTTTTATCAATTGTATAGTTTAGTTTTAATAATAACTAATGTATATAATACATTATAATATCGATTATTGTGTAGACTACAATGTTCAACAAAACAATTTTATTAGGTTACTCTAATAGACCAAATCCCTAACTGAAAAACGAATGTGAAAATGACAGGCAGTTGCGTCTTTGCTAAAATTAATTTAACGACAAATTTCTTTTGCTTTTTTCCTCTTTAGAGATCAAAAGAGCTGTATTTAAATAATTATTTCACTAAAACATGAATTGAATGCCCAGTTCTTTCCCGTGTGAGTTTAGTGCGCCTCCGCCGCGTCTGCGTTTTTAAGGTTACAGGTGCACCCTGACCTGACGCGGGGACCAGATCTCTGTATTGCTTTAATTTCTTAATTTTCATAACTGCATTGCATTCTCATATGGTAAAATATCAAAATTTATGTTCTGAAAGTAGTAGGAATGATGGGAGTGTTAGTAAATAACAGAAAGAACATTCACTTTTGAGTGAACTTCTGTCACGTGTTATTTTAGTATGATAAAATAAACAAAAATAGTAATGCAGAAAAGTATTTTTCGCTCTGCCAAGCCTTCTCTGTTGCTGTATAGAGAAGCAGCCTGCTCAGTCTCCTTACCCCGGCCCCACCCCGCCCACCGACTCCTGAACGTCTCACTCACTCACTCACGCGGGCATGCAGTGCGGTCTCATGAGGAAACGCAGCTTTTTGATATAATGTTTTTCTTGTTCCCAAATACAAATAATTTATCAAGTATTGTTTGAAATAAGTATTCGTAAAAACACGCTATTCCTGCTTTTCCGAATACCGAATTTTTTTTTATTTATTTTTTTTTTGCATCGCACCCTCCTGCGATGTGACTATCGCGGATGCGCACATCGCGATTTCGATGCTGAAACGATATATCGTGCAGCCCTAATCCACACTACGCCACCAAAAATGTATAGTGACCATTCGCGCACTCTGGGCATGCGTGTTCTAGTATAAACAGAAAGCATGCGTCTCGCTCGGCATTTGGTTATTGTTAGTCAACAAACGCCAGATGAACAATGAACACGATGGCAAAGAAAGCAAGAGAGGTATTGTTGTGGACAGACGGGGTCGAGTTACTAAACGTAACAAATGAATAACTGCACAATGCCGCCTAAAACACACAATAGTGCAAACAACGCTCCCATTTCTGTGTCCATGTTGAAGTGAAGGCTGGTCTGCTGTCTTCCGGTAGCGTTAAAGCCATGTGTTATAGTCATGTGATAGGGGCTTGACGAATAAGAGAAGGATATGCAATGACACAAAAGCCCCAATCAACTAGCGAATCTCAGCAGCCCCGCCTCCATTTCCAGATGTCGCCGTTTTCCCGAATCCACACTGAGACGGAGCAGCAGCGCTTTAGGATGAAAACAGCCTCTCCAGCGTTTCCAAAACGCTCCGTTTTCGGCACTCGAAAATTCCGGTGTAGTGTGGATGGATGGCGTTACCGTAGCAAAACAAATGCGTTTTCAAACTAAAACACATTAGTGTAAACGGGCCTCAGTATACTGTTTATTACACAGAGGAAAAAGGGCAGAAAAAGACTTTTAAATAAGCCCAAATGATGTGTAAAAGTAACCAGGGAAAAAAGAGAAGAGGAAAAAGGCGTCTAAACAAAGCCCTTCCACATCTCTGGAGAATTCATACAGTCTTTCTGAAAACTTTGGCTTTGTCTGGCGGTGAAGTTTGGGTCCTGTCAGGAGAGATGAGCTGAGAGCCTGAACTGAACCGGCACCTGCCTTTAAACATTTATGCCTGATGCATTTTTAACACACGACATAAAAAAGGCATGACTCGGTTGTTTTCTCTTCACCGTTCTTCTTCCCGGCTCACTCGCATACACACACCTGGAGAAAAGGCTGGAGAAATGCTCGAGACTAAAAACCCGAGCTGTGTGTTTGATTACTAGTAAGTAGGGCCAGACTGAATCTGCAGACAGTTTTTGCTATTCCTGCTGAGAATTTTGTAAACAATCTACAGATTTATGCGGAATTATTTTGGGAGTATCATCACTAAAATCTTAATATATGAAATGAAAAGTAATACCTGTTCAACTTCTTTAAATGTCAACAATGTAAATCCAATTAGATACACTTTATTTGATAAACAAAGCACATCTCTCTTATATCATAGATCTATTATTAGACGGAGAATATTACTTTACAAAGTGTATGGTAAATAAAACAAATGAATATGCTCATATCAGGCAATATTATTACTTTACTTTGAAATTAATTTAATTGTTAATAAATACAAATGTAATTGATAGCTATAGCGCAGCTCCCACGGAAAGGTTCAAAGCTGTCTGGGAGAAAAATTTAGGGGCTGAAATTTCTGCAGACACATGGGATAAATGCCTGGAGATGATACGGTCCTGTTCAGTGACCAGTAGACTTCAATTGGTCCAATTTAAGGTTATCCATCGGTTACATCATACTAAAGCCAAGGTGCATATGCTTTTTCCCTCCATATCACCATTATGTGACAGGTGCAAAGTGACAGAAGACACGACTTCCCATGCTTTCTGGTTTTGTCCTTTGCTTTATTAATTCGGGTCAAACATATTTGATTGGTACTCTAAAGGCCTGTGCACACTGAGACGTTTTCCGTCGACGTTTCCAATGTGGCGTCAATGTGATCGTGCACACCAACTCGCAAAACGCCAGGCGCAAAAGTGAATAAAAAAAAACGCCTCATACTCGTTTTTTTTTTTTGACGCGCCACAATAAACCTCCTCCACCATTCAGATCGGCACTTTTGTTCTTGTGCACGGAGCTGCTGAAGTTACAGTAAACAGCCCTTGGAGGCGCTCAAGCGCAAAACTGTCAATGCGACACTGAAGAAGATCCCCAGAGTTTATATGAACGTTTAGCTGCTTACTGCACTGCTGAACAATAATCATTTCTTCATCTCTAGAACTGGAGCTGCTGCTTAAACCATCTGAGCTTGTTCGAGTCTCCAGTAACTTTAACAACAAGCGTGTGAACGTCCCAATGTTGACAGGTATAGCTATAAATGGGATCTGTGTTCTCGTGTCTGCAGTGTAAGCAGGTAGATCAGATTCACCGGTCAATGAGAGTAGCACATCATTAAAAGCCGTAGAGAATGACGTCAAGTTTGACGCTTTCAGAACAGACTTCAGCAGAGCCCCAAAGCTTAGATCGCATGCACGAGGACTAAAAAGCTTTGAGATTGTCTTGTAGCACAAGTATTTAAAGGGCCATGACACCCCCTCGTTTCAGCAGGGTGTTTTCACACCTCTACTTTGGAAAAAGTCAGAAAAGTGGGCGTGTCCAGCTCTGTTTAGGTGGGAGTGTCGGAGGAACTAGAGTGGGATGGTGTGGGAGTGTCTATTTGGGCGCGCGCGAGTTTCCGAGTCAAAACACACACACACACACACACAGGGGACAAAGTGACTGTGTTTACATGGACATCTGTAGTCGAACTATATGCCAAATGATTAAATGGTGGACTTTAACTGCAGTTTTGCTCTTTCATTCAGGGAATTCATTCATGCCCCTCGCGACAAACGAGATATTTGATTCGAGGATCTGCTCTAAGCGTGTATTTTTCATGCAATGTTTGATACCGCACGGCGAATGAGAGAAAAAAAAACTCCTCATTTCCCGGAAACTTAGATGCACACGGCAGGTAGCGTCAGAAAGCCGCGTGTTTTATTCCGGTCACTAAATGCGGTGAAAATCCTACACGAGGTTATAGTTTGGTTGTGGTGCTAACATGTTTACACTCGGTGCAATAGTTAACTTAGTTCGATACGAACAAACTGAATAAACAAAGAGCACTGGTCGCTCACTTACCAAATCTGTAGAGACAGGACAATCACCAGCAACTAGAGCCGCGTCTTTATTAAGAGGAGACTACAAGCGAATCCGGATCTCAGCGTTTGCAGATGAGAACAGCTCTCAGGTAAACAATAATCCTCCTTAGACACGTAAGTTATTGTTGTCGAGCGTCGCGTACACTGTTAATCCACACGTGACTCCAGCTGCGCTCTCACAGAGAGAAAATGAAAACAAAACTTCACTGCAGCAAACTATAAAAGCAACACTTCACGCTTGTTTTGCCAACACAACGTGTCGTCTCTGTCGTCTAAACACTGTGACAGTAATGAATATTAATGAAGTTGCTCAATAGAGCGCGCTGATTGGTTTAAACCAAGCTTTACTCATGCATTAATGCAGCACACTGTAAGACGTAATAAGACACACTCTGGCACAGACGTCCAGTCTGCACGCTGGAATACACGCTATTATGTCATGACCGTGACGCAGCTTCAAACATTCGTTTCAAACCGGAAGTACGAATTTGCTTGAAATAACGCAAAAACAACCAATTTACACTTTTTAGTGAAATATAGGTGTCCTAATAGTGTTTATAGCAGTGTGGGACACATATACCACTGTCAACAGCTCAACACATGTGTTCTGGTGTTTCGTGACCCTTTAAGCATGTTAATGAGAGCGACAGAGCGCAATGTCCGCCACGTAACCAGTTTAATTTAATATAACACATCATGTGCATAAATCACTCCATGGACATTACATCAAGTTGCTGGAAGTCGCTATCAGAGCAAACACCCCTTAAGATCAGCCATGTTTCCTAGAAAAATGATTAAGTTATGATTATTTCCTTTCTTTTTTAGTGTTTCAGACTTTCAGACCAGCACCATAATCTCAGTAAATGTTTCCATCCGAATATGTGAATTAGATATATGTGCAAGCACGCATATATGTGCAAGACAGGCAGACTGGCAGTGCAGCGGCTGTTAACCTGACAGCGCACCTGTCACTGTACCTGTCTGAGAGAGCAAGCAGAGTTTTCCACAGTCAATCAGTGAAGCGGACCGATACATCAGAAGCAAGAGCGAGATATGACACCAGCCCGGCTCATTATCAGTGTGAGGTGTGTGTTCGCGCTGTAAACGAGAACACGGCCGGCACTTTTAGCTGTCAGTTCAAAACGCCGCTTCAGTTCACATGCTTATTAGCAGGCAATTAGCATAGAGTCTGTTACCAAACAATGGCTTAACGCGGGGGTGATAATCTGAATGTGCCTTTCCTTAAGAAGGAGTATGACTGAAAGCAGGCTCGTGATCTCAGGCTCCCAGAATGAATTGTAAAGAGATGACTACCCACAAGCCCCCAGCCAGTGGCTTACCGAGCTCTTCCACAGCTGTGGGTTTAGTTAAAAATAGCTGCGGTTTGAGCAGGGCATTAAGTGCGAGATCCTCCTCCTAAAAGGCACCGATTGTTCTCCGCGAAATAATCTGATGTCTACACCGAACACACAAAGAGGACGGAAGTCAACATGCAGGACGAGCTCCAAGATATTTACAGAACACGTGAGGTGAAGCTGGTTACGGCTTGCATAAATGCTAATTGAGGATTGGCTCTGTGCATGAACGGACTTTCACACGAAGCAAAGAGCAACACAATAAACACATGAAGCTGATCTATCTGATCTCGCTTTTTTGTTTGCCGGAAAAAGAAACCCGGGGGTGCCAGCACAGCCCTCTTGCCTGGGTTTGCATGCACTGCAGTGGGCTGAGCGTGTGACGGCCTGTGGTGAGGCTGGATCGGGCCTGCAGCGGCTGGATTGCAGTGAGGTAAACAGATGAATAAAACATTGTGGTTTTGTGCAGGCCTGACCTCGGTTAACACCACGCTGTTTACACACACACACACACACACACACACACAAGAGCAGTGTGTGTAACGGAGAGGGGAGTGGCACACATTCACACAAAGCCGTTGAGCTTGAAACAGATATGCTCATGTTCTCCTTTCAGCACAATCAATGGACGGACTCACAGAGTTCTTCTGTCTTGACCCATTTACAGACCGCCGTCTGCTCTGATGCAAGCGTGCAAAGTGGAGCCCACGAGGACAGACATCACACAGGGTTATCAAGGGCGTGCGGCGGTGTAGATCTCGATTCACAATAAAGTAGAGCGGCACGATTCTGGCTAAAATGAGAATTAGGATTATGATATGAAACCAAGTTTGTGGACGCCATTATACCGACACAGATCACTCTGCCTATTCATGCCAGAGTCCTACTGTAAAAGTGATCGACAGGTGCTCATTTGTGTGTGTGTGTAACTTATCTTTATTTATTTATGATTAGTTTATGGGTAAAACGAAGACCATGCAGATCAGCTAGTTGAAATGGTGGGCTACAAGTCATTTATTAGTCATGAATTAATTAATTATTTATAAATAATTAATCCACCTCCGCCTTTGACGACGATGCCATCGTCCATTGCGATGTTTTTACATTAGACATCGTTACGATGCCAAACTGGTCGACATCACCCAACCGTATTTTTCACAAGACTCGACAATTTGTAAACACTCACTCCATCGGGCTTGCAGCTCTCAGCACCGCCCATGCTCATCACAGCTAGCAAGCCGACCAATCACAGAGCTTGCGGTATTCGTCCTTGCGACGTGTAGTTACAATTTTCAGGTTTGCATTAACTTTGGCGTCAGCATCAGCAAAGGCTATGCAAGCGAGAAGGCTGCACCATAGTATAAATCAGACGTACAAGTCACAGAGAAAAAAAAAGTAATTTAATATAAGATATATAGCACTATATGAAGATAAAAGTTCAACAACTAACATAAATCGCTCGCATTAATTAAATATTAGCAACCGTGTTTACCTTCATGTTTTCTCTCACACCATACACAACAAGACTTCTGCTGCTTGTTCAAACTACTTTTTTGAAATGAGTTGGGATTAGGGTTGGGCCGATAGATGGTGCCATCATCCATTGCGATGTTTCACATTAGACATCGTTACGATGCCAAACTGGTCGACATCGCCCAACCGTATTTTTCACAAGACTCGACAATTTGTAAACACTCACTCCATCGGGCTTGCAGCTCTCAGCACCGCCCATGCTCATCACAGCTAGCAAGCCGACCAATCACAGAGCTTGCGTTATTCGTACTTATGACGTGTGGTTACATTTTTTCAGGTGTGCATTAACATTGGCGTCAGCATCAGCAAAGGCTATGCGAGAGAGAAGGCTGCACCATAGTATAAATCAGACGTACAAGTTCGACAAGTCATGGAGGAAAATTTTTTTTTCTTTAATAAGATATATTGCACTATATGAAGATAAAAGTTCAACAACTAACATAAATCGCTCACATTAATTAAATATTAGCAACCTTGTTTACCTTCATGTTTTCTCTCACACCATACACAACAAGACTTGTTCAAACTACTTTTTTGAAATAAGTTTGGATCAGGGTTGGGCCGATAGATGGTGCCATCGTCCATCGCGATGGCCAATAGACAACACGATGCTGAGCCGGCATCACCGATCCTCCGCCCTGCCCCCGTTGCAAACCAGCTCACGAAAAATACACACACAGGCCCCGTTTACACGAATACGTCTTAATGTTAAAACGGCATTTTAGAACGAAAATGATCCTCATCCATACCGTGTTTTACCTAGCATTTCTAGGTAACGCACATCACGTGACCACACAAATAGACACAGCCACACACACTGTCATGTGCTCCTCTGAGCTCCAGAGAGCAGTGCACGTCGGAGAGTTTATCAAGGATGTACCGCCGCATCACGTCTCACTATAGCTATTAAACGTGATATTCAGACATCCCAAGTTTCCGGAAGTTCCAGGAGTCTCTATGCAGTGGCATAGTGCAAAATGCAGAGGCCCCCCTGCAGGGATCACTGACGGGGCCCCCTGATGATGGGGTGGGGGGGGGTTGGTGACGCGATCACAAATTAAGGAGCGATCACATATTAAGGAGCGGGGAAGGCAGGCGGGGTGGAGCGACAACGCGGGGAAGCCTTCACAAACTGAGGAGCGATCACAAACTGAAAGCGGCGAGAGCATCAAAGTAGCCAGAAGTCATTCATTTTCAATGAGAACCGGCGCCGAGAAACAGCGCGGCTGTTAACTTTGAGCTATGATATGACGCGGTTCGGCGGCAAGCAATCAGAATGAAGTAGTCCACCGCTTGAGAGGTGTTTAGAGAACACAGACCTGTGAACTTTGGTTCCGACCACAGTTTTTCCCAAGAGTTTGATTATTGCGGTTGCTGGATTTTCAATTATTGAAAATCGTGACGACGCGGGGCCCCCCAATCACGCGGCCCCCCCCGCGGTGCATGCCCTGCGGGCCTGTCCGCTTCGCCACTGTCTCTATGCATTTGCGTGACTCAAAATGCCCGCAAACGAGTGATAATCTCCAGGGAATCGCACGTCTCCATCCAAGTTAACAAATAAGTCACGCACCCCTCTCACTCCCGGATCTCTCCTCGCTCTTCAGACACGTCACGCGCACTCTGTCAAACCATCGTCCATCGCGATGTTTCAATTTAGACATCGTACGATGGCAAATTAGTCGACATCGCCCAACCCTAGTTGAGATGACACAATTCTTTAGTTGTTTTCGAGACAACTTAACTATTTTAAGTTAAATCCATTTCAATTCGTTAACGTAATCCATATGTTTTGAGACAAAGGAATGGTTTGGAAGCCAGTATTTTTTATGATGTAGGACATTTTCACAGGGGACTACAGTAAAAAGCCAAAAACAACAACGAAAAACTGACAAACTTAGACACCCCTGATGAAGATAGACACTTCAAGCTATATAAAAAGCTCTGTTTGTCTTCCAAAAACGGTTATGCCTATTTGTAAACCCAAATAGAAGTCAAACCAGGCCATTTTCCAAACGCTTCAGCTTTCTGTCTGGAGTTCTTACCCTCCTAGCTGGCGGGGTTTGTTGTCTGGATGTCCTTTGCATTCATAGCTGCAGCTCAGACGAGTCCTTTTCTCTGGGTTTCAGCCATAGACAGGACAGCATGGGCGTTTCCTGGCTCGCTAGCCCAGGGGCCTAAAATACCCAGGGGCTGCGTTCACAAATTGTGCGGTGAGCAAGTTTAACAGCCTCTCTGTTCAAGAGCCGAGACGCTGTGCCAAACTTACATGAGGGGTGAGAGAAAGGGGAGGAACTACAGAACGCGAGAGAGAAAGAGAGAGAGAGAGAAAACGCAAATGTGAGAGACAGGGAAAGAAATGAGATGAGAAAAGGTCAGCGTCGGCGCTCATGTAAACACCAGCTAAGGATTTACAGTGCGGCCAGAAAGCTCTCGGAGACACATGAAGCCCAAGAGGAGCAGGAGACCCAAAGCGAGGAGACATTCCAGGAAAAGACAGACCTCCCCTCCTCTCCTCTCCCGACTGGGAAAGCTTTGTTTTAATGGAGTACAGGCTTCCTGGCCGCTGTCAACTCGGGAACGGATGAAAAAGAGTGAGGTTGCAGACCTCTGAAACAAGAAGTGAATGGGTTCCTTTCACACTGTACTGCCCCTTTCAGTTATGTTTACAGCAAGCGCAGGTCTATTTTAGTGTTTATTCACGCTTTATTTAAAGGCTACAAACACAAACTGCTGTTCTGGACACGTTTAACATCAACAAATTGGTTAACAGTTAACTTGCTAGATTGTATTTCAAAACCATAAGTATAATAGATAGCCGTAAGCATGTGTCAATACCACCGCCATATTGGTCAGGGCTTCCAGCACAAAATTCATTCAAGCACACTTAGACAAGACCAAAGCCAGTCTGAAGATGCTGGATTTTTATGTTCAGAGCAAACGCAGGTGTATTTTGGTGTTTATTCACACTTTATTTACAGACTACAACACAAACTGCTGTTCTGGACACTTTTAACATCAACAAACTGGTTAAAAGTTAACTTGCTAGGTTATATTTAAAAGGACATATACATTAGATATTGCATAAAATCCGTAAGCATGTGTCAATACCGCCGCCATATTGGTGAGGGCTTCCAGCACCAAACTCATTCAACCACACTTAGTCAAAATTAAAGCCAATCTGAAGATGCTGGACTTTTAGAGCAAGCGCAGGTGTTAATTCACACTTTATTTAAAGGCTACAACACAAACTGCTGTTTTACAGTTAATTTGCTAGGTTTTACTTAAAATCCATAGATATTTACATTAGATATCGACTACAGGCCATAAGCATGCGTCAATACCGCCGCCATATTGGTCAGGGCTTCCAGCACAAAACTCATTCAAGCCCACCTAGACAAGCCAATCTGAAGATGCTGGATTTTTATGTTCACAGCAAGCGCAGGTCTATTTTTTTGTTTATTCACACTTTATTTAAAGGCTACAAACACAAACTGCTGTTCTGGACACTTTTAACATCAACAAATTGGTTAAAAGTTAACTTGCTAGGTTATATTTAAAAACCATAAACATATACATTAGATATTGCATTCAGGCCATGAGCATGTGTCAATACTGCCGCCATATTGGTCAGGGCTTCAAGCACAAAACTCATTCAACCACACTTAGACAAGACCAAAGCCAATCTGAAGATGCTCACCTATGTATGTCTATTTTTGTGTGTTAATTCACACTTTATTTAAAGGCTACAACACAAACTGCTGTTCTGGACACTTTTAAAATCAACAAATTGATTTACACTTAACTTGCTAGGCTGTACTAAAAAACAATAGATATCACATACAATCCCTGAGCATGTGCCAATACCGCCAGGTCTTCCAGCACAAAACTCATTCAACCACACTTAGACAAGCTAATCTAAAAATGCTAACCTTCTATGTTCAGAGCAAGCGCAGGTCTATTTTAGTGTTTATTTACACTTTATTTAAAGTCTACAAACACAAACTGCTGTTCTGGACACTTTTAACGTCAACAAATTGGTTAACAGCTAACTTGCTAGGTTGTACTTTAAATCCATAGATATATACATTAGAAATCGCATACAAGTTGTAAGCATGTGTCAATACCGGCCGCCATATTGGTCAAGGCTTCCAGCACAAAACTCATTCAACCACACTTAGTCAAAACCAAAGCCAATCTGAAGATGCTGGACTTTTAGAACAAGTGCAGGTTTATTTTTGTGTGTTTATTCACACTTTATTTAAAGGCTACAACACAAACTGCTTTTCTGGACACTTTTAACGTCAACAAATTGGTTATCAGTTAAATTGCTAGGTTGTACTTAAAAACAATAGATATCGCATACAAGACCTAAGCACGTGTCAATACCGCCGCCATATTGGCCAGGGCTTCCAGCACAAAACTTATGCAAGCACACTTAGACAAGCCAATCTGAAGATGCTAACCTTCTATGTTCAGAGCAAGCGCAGGTCTATTTTAGTGTTTATTCACACTTTATTTACAGGCTACAACACAAACTGCTGTTCTGGACACGTTTAACGTCAACAAATTGGTCAACAGCTAACTTGCTAGGTTGTACTAAAAAACAAACATCATTAGATATGGCATACAGGCCATGAGCATACATCAATCATTTACAGTTAACTTGCTAGGTTGTACTTAAAAGGTGCATATAAATCACTGGACTAAACTATTAGCATTGCGCATTATTTCCATTATTCATTAAATTAACCATTACATTTATTTAAAGTGTCTAACCCTACCCTACACCTTAACTCAACACTTACAGTAAACACCAATTATATTGATTATTAGTCCTATTATTTATTAAATTATCCATCAAATTGTATTTTATTATCATCTACCCCTACCCTAAACCTCACGCTAATACAAAAACAGTCATTATTGCTGTTCTGTGTTTATTATATTGTATTGTATTAATAATAGAAGTCATTTTCAGCAACTTCCGGCCACAGATGTCTCCTTTCCAGACTGTGCCCTCTGCAAACATGGCCGCCACCCTGGCAAAACGTCCACGTGCATCAGCGCACATGCTCATGGCACACACACATACACTAAAATACACACAATCAATGGCAAAGAACAGAAAGCTGAACATCTTCTCTGCACTGAAAACCGCATTTCCTCAAAGCAGCCTGGATCCTTCCCTCCCTGTGCGCATGTGTGTGTTCGTCAATATGCATGCACAGAAACGAGGATACACACACACACACACACACTGACAGCGAAGGGCAGCTGCTCTTGCTCTTCCCTTCCCCCAGACTCTCAGAAACGGAGCGAACGCATGCGGACGGAGGGAGAGAGAGAGAGAAAGATGGAGGAGAGCAGTAGGGAGGGGGAAGGCGGCCATGAAAGGGCTTTGTTTCTTGTTGCTCTGATGGCTTTCACAGACACTGATTGAACACCAGAGCAGGATCACGACACTGGAGAGCATATTTAATAGACTGCTATAGGCTCATCTGTGTCATTGAAGTATTACGATTATGAACTTAAATTAAATAAATACAATGGTTTTAATTAGGAATGGGCATGGGAATCGTTTAAAGCTGCAGTGTGTGAGTTTTTGACAACATAATAATACCATAATATGTGTGCAGATATTCAGAAACATGCTCAGTGAACATTCTTGTCTGTCTAAATAGCAATGCTGAAGTCAGATGTTCTGCTTTGAGAATGTGCTTTGCGTGCCAGAACGTCTGTCTTTGTTTTGGTCCATTTAACCCGCCCACTGCCAGTTCAGCCAATTATATTACAGCACTCAGGCTTGCCAGATGGTGGAATTTAGAATATTTACATTCATTCATTTAGTCAGGAAGGCTCTCAAAGTGTGCGTCCGTAACCGAAATGTGACCTCTGGTGGACAGCAGCAGACTCTGAAATGAGATGCAGATTCAGAGTTCCACATGAGGTGATTAATTAGCAAGTAATATAAATATTATGAGCGTAAACATTCGGTGAGCAGGTTACAACACGCTAAAGTCCTAACAACACGCTATATGATTCCGTAATAAGCAAGTTGGCTGTTTGCAGCAGACGAAATACGACGAAAACTAAATATTGCAATGTCAGTTTTTTCAATACATATAGTCAATCCTAGAGCTGCACGAATGACTGAAAAAAGATCGCGATCTTATTGTTCTGTCTCCCGGAAAACTTCCAGATTTCCACCAGTGAGATTCATTAAATATGACGGGGCGAGGCGAGCTTTTGTTGCGAACTCGGTGCTACAGAGACAAGAACTGTGACACCACAGCTGCCCCCGCTCTGATCATACAGGTTTGGATTTGAGCAACAGTGTGGAAGGAGCCTCCACTCTTTCTGTAACAAGCTACAAGTCTTTTATCTAACTAAATTAATCTTACTTATCAAACAAACATTGATTCACCAGCTTTTCTTAATGGAATTACAGTAGTAGAATATAGCCTAAGGTGGATATATAGTGTTTTGCATGTTATGTTATGCACATTCTGGCCAAAACTAACTCAGAATCTTATTATTATTGATCAATCTTTGTATATATTATTCCATATATTTATGATGTATTGTTCTTTTTAATCAATTTAAGATGTTTGACAATGTTACGATTAATATGTTGCATGTTGGTAGGGCTGGGCGATTTTTCTGATTTTTTTCGATTAATTCGAATTTACGTTTTAAGACGATTTAATTTTGAATGAAATCGAGAAATCGCAATTTTTAAAAATATATATATTTAATACATTATAATGGCACCGATGCGCTTGGGTTCACTCTCTGTATGAAGCAGGAAGCACACCAGAAGCGCCTCTCGGCGACGCGCCGCACAGCACCACGCCATGGATTTTAGAATTCTAAACAGGTTTCTATACACACATCGGCGCCGCCCAGCCAAGATTTACGAAGCAGTTCATATTTCACAGAGCGCCATCTGATTAGTTTGATGTTAAATATCATGTGAATGTGCGCGTTTGGTGTGTGATAGTTTAAACTGTCATGTGCACGCCGTGTCGCGGCGCTTCTGGTGTGCGACCTGCTTGACTGCCTGTTAAAGCGTGAAGTCATGTAGGATTTTACTTGTTGCATTAGTCTGAGTCACGTCTGTGTGGATTGTCAAGACATATTCCCTCATCAAGTCGATAAACTCGATCTCAACATGTATTAAGGACGTAAAAGCCTGCCGTGTGAAAACCCGCGCCGATCTTTTGGTTTGAACACGAGTAGAGGTGAGGGACTGTAGGAGTGAAAATGAAAGTAGCCGCCCCCATGATGTCCTTTAGCAGACCTAGTTGAGAACCAGACAGATCAGGCAGCATAATACAGAGAGTGAAGCAAAGCGCATCAAATGATCGATATTTAAACGGTGGAAAAAGAAAAATAGATTAAATATATTATTTTCTATTAGACACACATCTGGTGCTTGTATTTGCTCCTGCTATACGTCCACAACTTCACACATCTGGTTAAATTAGGCTTTACAGTTTCCATGTTCAGTTCTTTTCTTCCACTGTATCTTTTTAAGAAAAAGGCAGCAGCTTTACAACCTGACATTCAATCAGAAGACAAAGTCAAAGCCGAGCTGACAGCCAATCTTTCCTAGACTCAGCAAAACTTGCAAAAAATACCTCTGTATTCCTGCATCTGCAATATTTACACAAATATTTCTTATTCAAATCTTCTGCATTGCTATTTAACTCGTGAATTTGTTTTACACTTATTTACACCTTGACCGATTTTTGTATGGCATGGCCATTAAAAATAGTGTTCCTTAACCAGATGGTTTTTCAAGTTACTTTTAAAGAGAGTGTTACTTCAGTCATGTTGTTGTAATGTTTTGAGAAGACTAGTGACAAAATAAAAGAAATAATAAAAGAATCGAAATTGTGAATCGGTCAAACTTTATAAAAAACCTAGATTTTTTTTTTTGCTATATCGCCCAGCCCTACACGTTGGTATGGTTTTGACTTACTTATGAACTATTTATGGACATAAAGTTAAATAAAAAATATCCTGGATTTGAAGAATATTGTGTTCCTGGCCTTCACTGAGCTCAACTAATAATTTACTGTACAAAAATAGTGAATGAACTCGACTGTTGATGTCTTAAATAATAATGTCAGAGAACCAACATTTCTCAAAATGGATATATCTCGTTTTGCAACGAACCTCCTCATTTTTAAAACCTTATTTTGTAAGCATATGCTTACCTTTAGACTATTGTGAAATGAGAAAATAGAAAAGTTATAGGTGGTGTAGAATTACATTTGTGGGTTTTTTTTTGTTTTAAATGTGATGGGAATGGGAATGTTTATTTTATACTACGATCTTATTATTATTATTATTAGCTATTATAATCTCAGTTCTTAGAAGAATAAAAATAAATAAATAAAAATCGGTACCGCCAGATCTAGGGATACAACGATTAACCGATTTCACTATTAACCGCGTTTATTTATTGGCTTATTCCAAAAATTGTAATCAGCCAATAAATAAATGAAAAATCGGTGCAATCGGTGCATCTCTAAAACTACAAACAAGTATTACTGTAAATAATGTATTTTGTAACGCCACAATGTAAACAATAGACTTTTTACTTGTATTACATATGGTCATATAGCACAGCTCTAGATGATACTGAGAGAAGAGTAAAGAAAGGCTGAGCTTGACGCAACAGCACA
>NC_141045.1:1595000-1740000 GCF_052040795.2 Danio rerio
CTTCATTGAAAGAGGAGAGGGTTTAAGTTCTGTCGACGGGTCTCCTGCTTCTGCAGTTCAACAAGTGTGTTTTTTTCCCACTTGGCAAGCCAAGCTGACGTGACATGGGGGCGTGGCAGCATCGACGATTCTATTTTTTGATTCGATAATCGAAATTGAGCATAAATTTAGATCGATTTCGATTTAAAATCGAAATCGGGCCCCCCTAACTGAAACTAATAAAAACAAAACTAAAACTAAGCAATTTCAAAATATAGAAACTAAAAAAATGTTGTAAATCTGCCTCTAAAACTAACTGAATTTGAAAACAAAAAGTCAAAACAAAATAAAAACTAAAACTAATGAAAAATGCAAAACTATTATAACCTTGCACAGTGTACGGTTTTGGCCGTGTTGTTTCGCTGATAAAAATCTTTTGGTCGAAAACTAAAAATGTACTTCTGGGTCATTTTTGGCTAAAAATTAGCGATGGCCGAATATTCGGTGCATGGCAACCAGACATTTAAAGGGCACCTAGGTTACACCTTTTTTCAGATTTAATATAAGTCTTTTGCGTCTCTAGAATGTGTATATAAAGTTTCAGATCAAAACACCCATCAGATTTTTCATTATACCTTTTTCAAGATGCTGTTTTATACTAATTTCCAGCAGGGGGTGGTTTTGTCGTACTGTGCCTTTAAGCCGAGTTCTGCCCGCCTACTCTCCTCCCTCAGCTGCGTCAGACAACAGACAAACTTAAAGGAACGTAGCGTTTGTGAGATACTACAGTAAGAACTAACCTTTACTAATCAGTATTGTGAAGTTGCATTGATGAGTCACACACAATATCGTTACAAAGTTAACGCGCGCGCACACACACACACACACGCACGCACGCACACACACACACAGAGATACACACACACACACAGGCAGACAGACAGAGCGCGCTTAGCTTAGTTAAGGCTAACCTCAAGTGCTGTGTGGATATCTGTTATGCTAATGTACAAAATAAACCTGATTTAACTTCCACAAACTGGGATTGAAGCGTCTTCTTTTATAATTGTTCTGGCTGTGCTGATGAAGTAAAGCTGAAGTAAATCGCTGTAATTAATTACACACATACTCTGTTTTAAAACACTTTAAACATGTGAAACTCACTCTTAATCACGTTTGATGATGATTGCTGATGCTAGCGAACAGAACAGAGCTTTTATTCCCGGTTGCTTTGCGTATGTCTGCCTGGTCTTGTTGACATATACACGCGACTACCGGAACATGTTAATGCGCAGCTGTCAATCAATTCGGTGGGCGGGGGGATCGCACACCTACGTAATGGTGCGATCGATTTGAAAACAGCTCCAATTGGCCGACCCTTTTTTTGTAGTTAAATTGAAAAACAAGGACTGGGTGTGTTCATATCACCCCAGTATGACGGTCTATACACTATACCAACACACAGATCTGTCCAAACAGCTTGAAAAGTAGATTTTTTACCATAGGTGCCCTTTAAATAAGAACATATTTTAGAGCAGTAATCACTAAATCATAATATTTTAATCAGAGGTCATCATACGGTCAGAATCTTCCACCAGCTCGCGCTAACAGTCTCAGATTGATAACGGCTGAGTGTGCAGTATTAGTGGATTTGCCAGCCCAAAACAGCAGGTACTTCAGCTCCTGCATTCCTGCACTAAACAACAAGCCGTGCCTGCTGTCGGATGTCTGGAGCCCACAGCACCCCGCCCAAACCACAGGATGTGGAAATGTGAAACCACTTTAGAAACAGCAGAAAAGCTGGTCGGGTCCCCCTCCCCGACACTCGATAGCATCCCCTGCTCACACCTCCAGATCTGGTTGTAAAGAGGCAGGAGGACGAGGTATGTTGTGTTTTGTTTCAGCGCTTGTAGTCCCTCCCCGAGGCCCTGCGCTAACCCCTGCGCTTGTTTAAGGAATGTACCAGAAGACAATAGCGGCAGTCAGAGGAAGCCGTGAACGGGGGCCATTTGTCGTGGAGCATTATAATGGTTTCTACCAGGAACAAAGCTCTTTTTACCACAAGAACACAATCCAGCAGGAGGAAACTCGAGATCTGTGAGGATCCCAGTCTTGCGGCAGGAGTTAGGAAGCGATCGTCTACTTTAGTGAAGCACGATATTGGAGAAAATGGACATTACGATATTTTATTTTTCTACGATATACAGCTGGAGACAGAATTATTCACCCTCCTGTTAATATTCCCCAAATGATGTTGAACAGATAGAAATGTTCACAGTGTTTCCTCTAATATTTGTTCTTCTGGAGAAAGTCTGATTTGTTTTATTTGGGCTAGAATAAAAGCAGTTTTTAATGGTTTTAAAGCCATTTTAAGGTCAATATTATTCACCCCCTTTAGCTATATTTGTTTCTGATTGCCACTGTTGTACAATGACTTGCCTAATTACCCTAACTTTACCCTAATTACCCTAGTGAAGCCTTTAAATGTCACTTTTAGTTGAACACTAGTGTCTTGAAGAATATCTAGTCCTATATCTTTTTATTTACATTATAATTTACAACTTTAGATACATTAGGGCTGTGCAATTAATGGAAAATCCGATTTCGATTTTGCCTTCTAACGATTATGAGAAACCATTAATCGAGATAAACGATTATTGCGTCATTTACCGCCCCCTTTCCAGTTGTACTCGTGTTGCTCTTGAAAGCACGAAAGACCGCATGATTCTGTGTGTACACACAGAACAGAAGCATGCAGTCAGCATTCGCTCTCATTCGCGCACTGAGACGAGCAGAGCGCACACATCTCATCATAACGTGAGCGCTTTAGTGGTCAAATAGGTGTCAAAATTGTGGTGTTTAGTGATTATTCATATTAACCCTCATTTGTGTAATAAACAAACAAGTTGAGGATCAAAAGACACGTGAAAGAGAAACCATTACAGAGAAAGCGCGCGATGTTCCTGCTGCCGCCTGTTTTTATCATTAATCAAACAACAAATGGAGAACATGCCTCTCTGCTCTTGACTGAAGGGTTTTTGTAGCTAAAGTGTTTTTCTTACAGTGAATTGCTTAAAGCACAGTTTGCTTCATATTTCTATTCTATTGTATTTATTTCTCTTTCCTTTGCAGGGAGGAAAATACCTGTATGTATACACTGAAGTCAGAATTATTAGCCCTCCTGATTATTAGCAACTCTTTTCCCCCAATTTCTGTGTAATGGAAAGAAGATTTCTGAACATAATAGTTTTAATCACTCATTTCTAACAACTGATTTATTTTATCTTTGCTATGCTGACAGCACACAATATTTGACTAGATATTCTTCAAAATACATGCATTCAGATTTAAAGTGTGATTTAAAGGCTTAATTAGGCAGTTCATTGTATAACAGTGGTTTCTTCTGCAGACAATCAAAAAATATATTGCTTAAGGGGGCTAATATTATAGACTTTAAAATGGGTTTCAAAATATTTAAACCTGCATTTATTCTAGCTAAAATCAAAATAAAACAAGCCTTTCTCCAGAAGAACAAATATTAGAGGAAATACTGTTAAAATCCCTTGCTCTGTTAAACATCATTTGGGAAATATTAATTTTTTTAAAAATTCTCAGGAGCGCTAATAATTTTGACTTTAACAGTAATCGTTTTGAATAATCGTGATTAAAATTATGACCAAAATAATCGTGACTACGATTTTTCCCAAAATCGAGCAGTCCTAGTGTATCTACAACAACATATAATAAACTAATCACAAACATTGAGAAATATAGTAAAGAACCGATACTGTACAACTCAAATATACAGTGCTTTAGGATCTTCTGGAAGTCTAGCTTCAGGGAAGTCAAATTACAACATAAACTGTAGGAGGGATGAAATCCTGGTAACATGCTCAGTTCAACAAGGTCTTCAGTTTAGGTCATAACACCCATCATGAAATGCAAATGTATGTGAAAACTGTATCAGGACCAAAAACCAACACAATGAACAAGATCATTAATGCTTTAAAGAAAACAATTCATCAGGGTAAGCCATAATTAACCACAAAAATAAATAAATCTCTTTCAAGGACGAACACAACACCATCAACTCTGTCTAAAGAAAACCCTGTGTTGCTTTTTCCAGTAGTCTATATTTGGCTGCCTGTCACAATTGAGAGCAAGCATGGGGTCCAAGTGTTACATTTCAATGGCTCCCTGGAGGCCCACTAGGTAGGGAACACAATGCTGTGAGTATGAGCAACTACCGACTGAGTCACAAGCCAGGAATTTCACAGATCTGTTGTAAGCAGATACGCTAGTCTCTCACTTTGTAAAGCACAGGCAAGGCTTAGTCAACGTACAACTAAAGAGCAATGCAACATTATATATTCTCAGAGTTTAATGACCGCAAACAAGACGACTGCTAATTTAGCCAAACGCCATGCCAATTAAATGCATTCATCTTCAGTGATCTTTAGATCTCAAGCTAGCAAACGCACACCTGCATCTGTGGGGAATAAGCTGAACTCCACATTCTTCGAAGAACAATCTGTCGTGGCATGGATTCTTGTTTTAACATGAGAGATCAAGCTGCAAATCTAGACCAGCTGCCAAAACTCCTTAGGAACTAGGAGGCTGGTAATTGAGCAATGAATAATCGAGAAAACCCCTATAACCAGCCAAGAGCTCTACACAAACAAGATTGAGCAACAGGAACTTCAATCTGGCTCTGAAATTGCATGTGTTTTAGTTTTGATAGAAGCTACAAGACTATTCCCAGTACTGGGTTGCAGCTGGAAGGGCATCCGCTGTGTAAAACATATGCTGTATAAGCTGACAGTTTAATTCGCTGTGGCGACCCTTGATAAATAAGGGAGTAAGCCGAAAAAAAATGCATGAATTATGCATGCAACGTGCGTGGCTGTGCATTTATACTTCTGCTGCTGTCTCTGTTGGTCTGCATTAACACTTCCGAAACGCTAGTTGGCAGCGAGGTGTAAATGTTCCTCTGTGTCGAGTTTCTTCGCTGCTGTTTTGCTTTTCCTGAACACTTCCGGGATGTACAAGTGACTCAAACTCGCTCATTTTGAGGCAGGAACCGGCGGATGTGCAACAACTTTAACTATGAGGTAAACACAAAACAAAACTTTCCATCCGGAGCTCCTTCACGGGACTCCACACTTGTAAACAATCGCTTGCGCCATTCGCGCGACTCTCGGTCCCGCCCAGACTCGTCAGCGCTACCAAGCCGACCAATCACAGAGCTTGCGCTACGCGATGTTGCGACGTGTAGTTACATTTTTTTAGAGGTGCACGTCAGCGACGGCCACGGCGAAGGGCTATGCGTCAGCGCTGTAGCATACGCAGGCGTTTGACGCAGAAGTATAAATCAGCCTAAACGCGTCGCGTGCACCCTGTCAAACACCACCAAACCACCATCCCCCCTGAAAGCTGAGCGAGACTCTGCAAAATAAACCGTGAAACTCTGACCAATGTGAGGAGAGTTTACTCACACTTGACTTGTTTTAGCTCTTTTGGTCCGGTTAGAATTTTTGCAGTGTGAAAGCGAACCGCACTAAGAACAAAGAGCAACAATGTAACAGTTTTAATCCCTGTTTCAAGAATCAACTCACAGGTGTGAAAGCACCCAAAGGCTAACAAGTTTGGAGGTTGGTTGTTTCATCACCAACAATTAGGCCAATAAACCTGCTAGCATGGCATGTTAAATTCTAGCTAATGAGCCAAGTTCTCAGAGTTGATAACCTTGCACCTCTGGTCATCTGGCCTGTATCCCTAATCTCTTTTGACAGAGCAATACACGTTACTAAATAGAGACAGAGACCACTGAGCTAAGCATGACTGTTCTGCTTTTTCTAAAATGGACTACAGCCAAAAAGCAATGCCACCAGTAGGTTGACACACAGCATGTCACAAACTATTCACCGCTAAAGCGTTGGAACTACATTGGCATCCAACTTGTGCTGCTACACAATCACTATTTATAATAGTCAACCAGACAGACTTACACCGCGTCCTAGCTGCACGCAACGTAACAAGATTCTAGTGACAAGCAAACTGACTGACCGCTCCTGACTGAGAAATTAAACACCAGCAATTCAGAAGTGTAGAACACTGCACTGCAATCCCAAACAAGCAGTACAGTTCATAATCTCAATAATACTACACCTGTTAAAAATTAACTAAAGTGCATGCTGAGTGGCTGGTATTTGTTGGCTTGCATCTGACTTTGATTGCTAGTTATTATATTTTCAAGATCTGAGATAAACTATTAACTGCTGTGTTATCAGTATCGCAATAAATGTCACTTAAAATGGTATCAAAACTCACATTGGTAGCATTTAGCACGGAATAAAGCACATAATCAGCACCTGAGGGTGATCATTGTAATAGTAGTTTCGGCTGTTGTTGAGCCGTGACGTCACAGAAATAGAAAGTTTCTAAAATGGAGATTTCGCTCTTCACTCCATGGATGGCTACTAGAAAACACTTATTAGCATAGAAAAGATACCTTTAATCACATGTCGTCACTTTGCAAACGGAGCAATACAAGCATCCAAAGGCTTTCTAAACAGCGCAAAACCCTTACTGTTAAGGAAATAAAGAAACTCACCTTCTCGCTTTTCACTTTCTTCATGCAATCATTATTTTCCACTTCTTCTGGCTCACTCTTGATAGCCAAAGGTGTGATTATTCCAGTGGTATCAAGGGTTATATTCCCTAGTTGGTCAGCACCAACGAGGTCCGAATTTTGCGTCGCCTCAAATGGGGTATTGCGTGCCTGGCCCAAAGGTATCACCTGGACCAACGAGTCCTTTTCCGAGGGCACATTCCCAGTTTGTACTCCTTCGTTTTTCTCCTTTTTACTTTTCCCAGAAGCCTCCTTGTCCTTTTTTCCACTCTGAACATTACGGGAGGCCTTGTTAGCTTTATCAGAACCTTTCCCGGAAGGTAGGTTTCCAGCAGTTGGCCCAGCGCCCTCATTTTGAGTCCGTCCCTGGGCATCCTTCTTGACCCCATCTGGGGTTGAGGACTTGGTACTGTCCTTGGAATTCTTGCTACGTTTCGCTTTGGATTTGCTGTCCTTAATTGGCGGAGGCGGCACTGGGTTAATAAACTTTATGTTGTCTGGCAATGCCGCTACGGCACTGGAGGCAGCAGCCATTCCGTCCCCGTCCTTGGTGCCGGACATCTCAAGCTTGTCTTTCTCTAAATCTGCGTCAAGGTCAATGATCAGGTTGCCTACACCAATATCCCACTCATCCCCGCTGTCGTAAGTGTCCACCGCATTCGAGTCCACACCTTTCCCGCCTGCAGTGCCACTACTGAGGGACATCTTAGTGCCAGCGGCCCAAGGGTGCCACAGTGAGGTCTGACCTTCTCAGACGACTCGGGTGGTCAGGAGGCACATCTACACAAGCCTTAGGGTCCTGTTGGCTTCCCCTTCCCAGTAACCCACATTGTTGCCCTGCAGAACAAAAAGAACAAAGGATATTGAGTATAACATGATGTTTGAAGACACAAGCATGCTGCTCTTATTGACCTTATTGCGAGGAAGTGCGCTCATTTATGCGATTGTTTTAGATCTTCTGATTCAGTTGCCTATGGGGGTAAAGACTAGGAGTAATACACGGTGGAAAACAGTCAAACTACTTTCTCTACAAACAAGTGTGCTCATGACTAGGGTTGGTTACCTAAACTCGGTGCCATACCTATGTAACCCGTATGCACTGGACCGAATCAGTATATGAATTTTAGTGCCACTAATGCTGCGACACAGATGCAAGGCACACATAGGCACGCATAGGTACGCGTTGTGTCACACCATCATTCTGACACAGCAACATGAAGCAGATGCTTTATAAAAAGTTGCATTTAAGGGGGGAAACACATCAAACTTAATAAAACATTTGAGCACGCATGTAATCAACACAATAGCTTGCGACATCCGGATCCAGCGTGCGACAATAGTCTGAGTCTCTACCATGTAAACAGCGATTTTTGATTACCGTAAACGACCACAGACACAGCGTTATGAAATGCAGAGTTCTTTTCTTTCTATTTGCCGTGCGGTATCAAATTCCATTAAAACAACACTCTTCCACCAGTCCCTATACTCAATACTCGCATCCAATACCTCAGTTTGACACCGGGCATGAACAATGTTGCTGAATGCAAGTGAAACTGTTAAACTGCAATTAAATTAAATAGGGATGCACCGAAATGAAATTCTTGGCCGAAGCCGAATAATAATGAATTGCTTGGCCGAAGGCCAAATACCGAACGCGGTGTTTTGCATTTTTTTCCTTTTAGTTTGCCAATTTTTTCACCATTACAATAATTAAATAGTAAAAATTTGCTTTTCACAGAAACAAATCAAATAACAAAAATACAATTTCAAAAATATCTAACACTGAACATTTTTTAACATTCCAGCAGATAATATACAAACAAAGCACAATATAATTTAAAATAAATAAGTTAGTAAAATAAAAAAATATTTTTATTTGGCCATCTTTGAAGCCCCCCCTTCTTGAATAGCTGCTGAAAGAATGTAACTGTATGTCTACAATAACAAACGTGCATTGAATAGTGCAAAAAATGTGGATGACAACAAATGAATAACTGTCCTAGCCATAAGCCTGTTAGCCGACTTCTTCAGAAAAAGTGGCAGGGTCTTCTTTATGAAAAGTAGCTTCTCTGCTGTCTCACATGAAAGTCGGTTCCTCTTCTCATCGATGACATGAGATGCAGCACTAAACAGTCTCTCGCTGTCTGCGCGCGGCTCATCTGTAGTACGAGCCTGTTTACTCTCTGCGATGTTTTCATCTCCTGCGCTGTGCATCACCTGACCGTCTCTAACACCTAGCGGCTTTCCCAAGTCCAACTCGGCCTGGATCATTTCTCGTGTGCGCAGCTTTTTCCCCATATCCAAGTAATGATCTTTATATCGTGGATCAAGCACAGTCGCGATGCAATACAGGGGTTCTGAGTCCGCCTGACTAAATCGTGCGCTGACAGCTTCTAAGAGCGCACTTTTAGCTGTTTTCACTCCGTGGTCTGTTTCAGCCTCTCTGTTTAAAAGACGCTTTAGTGCTGCATAAAGCGCGCGCCTCTCACTCTACGCGGGTTACTATTTGATTGCGTCATTAAAAACGTCATTGTTCACCAAAATTTATTCAACTTTTTTACTTATTATTTTACTAATTTCGGTTGCCGAATATTCGGTGCATCCCTACAGTTAAAAATAAAACACCCGAAATTACATGAAACTCTATAGGAAACGTGGATAGCACGGTGACGCAATGACGTTAATCAATTTATATACTATAACATGTAAAACAGGATAATAAAAAAGAACATTTAAAATGCACCTAAATCATATTATTGTCTTATTCAAATTAAGGCAAATCATTAAGATTACAGATGTCCACTCAGATGTCGTACTCACAAGCCCCAAACCCTAGTAAGCTAATGTAATGTTAATTGTTTAATGCAAATCTTAAATTAATGTTAAATATATAAAATATGAATTGATACTTTAAAGCATAGGTCTCAAAGTCAATTCCTGGAGGGCCTCAGCTCTGCACAGTTTGGGCCAACCCTGATCACACACAGCTGATGCATCTAAAGGTGTTCATGACTCTTTGGATCACCTTGATTATTTGGATGAGCTTAGTTTGATCAGGGGTGGAGCGAAACTGTGCAGAGCTGCCGCCCTCCAGGAACCGAGTTTGAGACCTATGCTTTAAATTTTAAGTATGTTGTTCAGTTAAAATGAAATTTTTTTTTTTTGGTCAAATAAAAGATTTTCTAGAGTCTTCCACAATAATTTTGTGCCTCAAAAGTATCGGTTCAGGCACTGTTTTGGCACCGGTATCTAAATAGCCCCAAACTATACCTACTACTATACCCAAACTAAACCCTACTCAATCTAATACTCTAATATCAGTTTGCAACCAAGTAGAATAACCAAGTTAGAAGTGAATGAAATAGTCTCAAGTCAGAAAGATTCCAATGGATGTGCCCGCTCGTACGAAGAATTACGTCAATAAAACTTGAAATATATCTAGCTGAATCATGGTCAGCATCAGTCCACGGTCGATTCTTGCTCAGAAACCAGACGTTGCATCACAACACACAGAAACACATCCATCCATCATTGGCCAGTTAACAACAAAGCCCAATTGACTACAGCAGCCAGAATGAATAAAGCAACTGGCTTAATTTCATGACAACTGAACATTATAGATTTTAAGAGTGTTCAAACGACTTCATTTCAAACCCAATAGCATTGAGTTGACAGTTTAATTTGGCTGCTGTAACGTCATGTGAATGAGCCAAAGGGTACAACACAAATCAGAGCATTGACATAGGACATGTCGTAGAGTCTAAACCAGGCATGTCCAAACTCGGTCCTGGAGGGCCGGTGTCCTGCAAAGTTTAGTTCCAACCCCAACCAGACACACCTGGGCTATCTAATCAAGCTCTTACCAGGCTTTCTAGAAACATCCTTGCAGGTGTGTTGAAGCAAGTTGGAGCTAAAATCTGCAGGACACCGGCCCTCCAGGACTGAGTTTAGACACAATCTATATTGTAAACGCGCTAAACAAATAAAGGTGAATTGAACTGAATTGCACACAATAGATCACAAGCAACAGGTTAGAGTCTTGTCAGAAGTTTTAGACGACATATTAAGTACACATCCACAGAAGAAGACTTGTTTTATAGCCAACTAATCAGTAATCACCAACACAAAACAGCATTAGCACTGCATAAATCTACAATGAACTCCCTAAAAAGAGTGTTGGTGTTCATAAAATGGAGTGATGGCTGTCGATTGCAGACGTCGTTAAAAAATAAGGAATTAAACAACTTCAACTATGGTTGAGTACATAAGTAGGTGGCCAACTGGACCAGTTCATTTATTTATTTTCCTTAGGCTTAGTCCCTGATTTATCAGGGGTCGCTACTGCAGAATGAATCACCGACTATTCCAGTACGTGTTTATTCCAGCTGCAACCCAGTAGTGGGAAACACCCATACACTCTCATTCATCCAATTCCAATATAGCTATGGGGGAAAGCAGAGCACTTGAGGAAACCCAAGCCAACACGGGGAGAACATGCAAACTCCACATAGAAAAGCCAACTGACCCAGCTGAGACTCGAACCAGCGACCTCCTTGCTGTGAGGCCACAGTGCTAACCACTGAGCCTGGAGCAGTTCCTAAAAGATAAACAGGATGAGGATATTACACATCAATATACAGTTAACGAATTACTCAGCAGTTGCCACTATATAATCACTTTGCGGACATGAACCACACAACCAACACTTTCCAGCAGTCACTGATCTTCACGAGCTGTAAATAGAAACAGAAACCTCTGATGTCAAAGACGCCCTTGATCTGCTTTCCATGAGACATTCTCAAGCACCCATCAACACATTGAACAGTAATAAAACAGGCAGATGCTGATTTAAGGTCAGTGTCGTTGCCAATAACACAAAAAGGTCACATAAAAGATCGCTCAAACTGCTCTAACTGCACCACTACAGATTGGAGGTTGTCTAATAAAACCGAACGCTACTTAAGTTGAAGAGGATGAGCTTCGAGCTGCATCTTAAACAGCCCAGGAGACAGATGGTTGAACGAGAGGACACTAATCAGTGGTTTGCTATAATCCGTCAGTGGAGCAGGGAACATGGAGGGTGTCCGGCGGGAAGCTTTCCAAACTTCTGCCATTGGAACCCAAGATAAGCCTGACTTCACTATCACAGTCATTCATCGGTTCCCTGCGATTCTCAGGACACTTTGAAGAGCTTTAAGAGGGGAATTTCATTTTCTGAGCTTTCCAAAGCAGTGTTGTATACAATTATGGACAAATTACGGCAGCACAAAATATCGAAAACACATCGATATCGCGATAATAGTACATGCAATAAGTTTAATGAATTTTATGCGCCAAGCGTTTGTGTGCTGCATGCTTTGTTTATCCATATCTGAACATATCTTTATTTTCATCACCAATTATCAGAGTAAAAAGCAGTTTGTGATGCATTTTGGAAACAGGAGATGAGCCCCTGGTCTAATGCGCCACCTGGCTTGAGAAACCCGTCCTCAAAGACTTACTTTTAGTCATTATTTGGGTAGCGCACATATCCTGAATGAATGATTGAATTTTCAGATGATGTGCAATAATAATTTTGCCTTTACGAGGCAATAATCTGCAGAACAGCTCCTCCGTTGCTCCATTCTCTGAGGACAGACTGAAGCTGCACTTGTGAAATCCTGAACTCTTGCAGTGTTTCTCCAGAGACTAAAGGTGATCCGAGTTCCTCTCTCTTGGACCAGCTCCAGAAACCCCTACCAGCCCTGAGCTGGAGCGCGGAGCCGGTCACATAGAGGAGGAACACGACTATTAGAAGACCGCATTACTGCTTCTGCTGGACCAATCCGCCAATGACATTAATATTAAAACAAAAAGTAATCCCTCACTTTTTTTTGCATAAACGTAACCTTATTACAGTAATTACTTACATTCTAACTAATGACACCCAATACTGAGTGAATCCATTCATTTGTGCAATAACACTGTAGGACTTTGTTAACAAGATCAGTCACAAAACATTCACATATTAATAATCAAACCATGAAATCAGAAGTGTGGAAGAGCAAACTGAATCATGTACTAGGTTACTAGCTGCACATGAGCTGCCAAATTAGTGTAACGCGCCGCCTCGGGTTCCTGACGCTGCCAATAAATGTGAAAAGTTCTACAAAAACTCATTTATATCCTCCTAACCCAGCAGATGATGCAAGCCATTGTCACGATCCTCACACACAACCTAATTAGGCAGCGAATGATGAAACCGTTCGGCACACATGTGGGTTAAAAGAATCCTTTTGTCTGTTCACCGTTCAAACACTGCGAGCAGAGATGATCTCTGGCAGATCGGGATGTGATGCTCAGGTTTTTGATGGATAATCAATCGATGCGCTTCAACAGAAGCTTAAATTAAACTGTGCGTCTCATCTTCGGCAAAAGTAAAGCAAGCAAAAGCACATTCAAGCGGCTCAGGAACAGGTCGTCCTCTTCATTACCCCAACACTCAGGTACTGGTGCCCTTCCAGGGGCTGTAAATAATGGCGCTAAACTAATTTAGCTTTCCCTGCCACATGCCAGAAAGCTGCGGGCAGCCTTTCCATGCTCTCAAAACCCCACCCGACACGACATGGGCCTAATTAACACAGGCATCCACTGCGGACGCCTCGGCTTGATGGAAAAACGTGAGCTGAAACTTAAAACGGCCACTTGGGCAAACACTTCTGAGATGACAGAAGGAAGGATCGATATCGGTCTCGCTCCCGCCTGATGATAAAAGAGGGACGATCAGGGCCGGGGTGAAGGAAAATAACAACAGGACAACAAGAGGGAGTTCGATTCGTAGATGCATCATAAACTAAACTATGCGATATTTTTACATGGACATCAGTAATCCAATTATTTAACCCAACAATAAAAACGTATTCTGCATTAAAACAAAAGATGAACTGACAATCGTTTTATATATATATATATAAAAATTAATAAAAAAATAATAATAATAAATAAAAAATACTAATTAATTGAAAAAAAAAATTTCAAAAAAATTTTTTTTCAAAAAAAAAATAATAATTAAAAAAAAAAAAAAAAAAAAAAATCGCACCACAAAATTGCATTATTAATCAAATGTTGAGCTGTCAGAAAATTCCCACCCGCAAAACAACAAAGATGAAAGAAAATCAAGAGGCGCTGCTCAGGAGAACCCTCCGACCTGATTGAAACCCACTTGTGCATTCAGAGCCAGAGCAGCCTTGGAGTTTTAATTCCCTCTCAGCAATCGAGTAATTGAGATTCTGTAATATAAAAAAGCCGTTTCAACGTCTGCAGGAACAGTCAGCCTCTCTGTCAGAGTAAATCACAGCTCTTTCTGAAGCGCTCGGCCTCAGAGAAAGCACTTCCCGCGGTTAGATTACACACGCTGCAGCAGATGAAAGCACCGCTGCTCCCGTTTTCATCTGTCCTCCTCTTGGAATTCTCCCTCGCTTTCTTGTCTTATTCTTTCCAGTCGAGAGATCTGTGAGCAGACAAGTGGAGGGTTTTATCTCGGGATGATGGCATGACATTCTCTATTCTAGGCTTACGACGATATAAAAATGTCGCTGTTGCAATTAACTGTTGAAGCTTTATCATAATATACTGTATTATCAGGATTTCGATCCAAGCAGCAAAAGACTTACTCTGATTATGTATTAGGGTTGTCATGATACTGGAATTCGGTACCAGTCGATAGTGAAATAAAAAAAAAAAAAGTCCATTTCCCGCTAACACTTAAGTTCCTAAACAGCGTTGTTTGGTCATTGTGATCACATGCTCAACAGAAATGACTGTGATTGGCCGTGTAGGTCATCAGTTCACCGTACTCACCGATGTTTACTGAGTGTAACCACAGATACAGGGACACTGGAGTGTTTCAGAGTCTCGTTGATTAGCTAGTTTGTCTATAAACTGACGTACGAGCCATCCGCTTATGAATCGTGACTTTAAAGCACTCCAGTGTCCCTGTATCTGTGGTTACACTCAGTGTGTTCAGCAGTGAGTTCGGTGAACTGATGACCTTCACGGCCAATCACAGTCATTTCTGTTGAGCATGTGAACACAATAGCCAATCAGCAGTGTTTAACAACTCAAATGTTAGCGGAAAATGGATGTTTTTAAAATGTCAGTATCGATTGATACCAAATCCCAGTATCGTGACAACACTAATATGTATACACACAAACGAAATGCAATATGTGTATACAATAAGCGGATGTATTAAACTAAGTGAACTGCAAAAGGTTTATAAAGCACAATAGGTAACATTTTAAATAGGGTTGTCAAAAGTATCGAGTTTGGTACTAATCGGTACAAAAATTTTGAAAAGGTCTATTTCCCGCCAACGAATACTTAAACATCGCTGATTGGCCGTTGTGTTTAGCTCTATGTTTCAGGACACTCTCAACAGCGCTTAAATGTTAGCAGGAAATGATTACAATTTAATATCAGTGCCAATTGCTACCGAACTCAATACTTTTGACAACACCTATTATAACTTCACATTAGTAAATGTTAGTTAATGCATTAAAATCAAGTACAAAATAGACAGATTACAGTTATATCAGCCATTTGATCAGCCGAGAACAAAAAAAAAAAGAAGGAAGACAAAAATGTCTTCATGTGAATCATGGTTTTTTTTTTTTGCTTAAAATCGAGATCACGATTCTTTAGATGTAAAATAAAGGTTAATATGAGTAGGCTATTACTATTGTTAATTCTCAAACATATCATCACCTTAGAATTAATAAGGTTCTACCAGCGTTCTAAATGATTTTGAGATTTTGAGCTTCAACGTTTTTGCAATCCATATAGCAAACAGCATGTGTGCAACATTAGTTCTTTTTTAAATAGTCTTAAAATGTAAACAATAAGATGTCAATAACTCAATTTTGACAAAAATGTCAAAATGTTATTCACAGCATATGCAGGTTCTGTTCACTAAAGTAGCCGTCACTGGCGTGCTACATGCATGCGTTCTCGGTAGCTTGTGATCAGCTCACGTGTGATTTTGCGGCCGCAAACAAATAATTACATGAGACAGAAATTACATTTCTGTGTGAATTATACCTTATAAATACAGTATGTGACACCTTTAACGCCATTTGAAGGTGTTCACGTTCCTGTGAGGACATGTTAGGCAGCCTCTAAGCTACTCTCCTGACCTTGGAAACATAATTGGCTGAATCGTAGAAAAGCTGAATTAAGATCGTGTGTAGGGTCGAATCGAGATCGTGATCTTTTTCAATTAATTGTGCAGCCCTACCCAGCACCCCTTAAAAAAGTATATATATATGAGCAATTCCATGCAAATGTCAACCTTGCCATAAAAAAAATTACTTTTTTACCAAAATACGGAAACCGTTTCTTTGTTTTTTGTGTAAGCAAGTATTTTACTGTACTTTAAAAATACTCAAAAATGCATCTGTCAATATTTTCAAACTATTCTATTTGATTTACCAAAGTCACACAAATGGTAATTTCACATCCGTCACATCCATAACGGAGAGATGTCACATCCATAACAACACTTTTTCCTCAGAAATGTAAAAATATTAAGTAAAATAAAACCAATCATTTTTGTTTTATAGAGAGCCGACTCTTATCTTTTTGATTAGCATTATTTATTTTGGGTTGTGCAGTTTAATTCACAGAATTTCTACAAAGTATGTTGTATACTGTAAACTCGCAGACTTTTTTTGTCACATCCATAACACATACTTATTTTCCTCATTTAAAGTACAAAACATTTTTACAGATTGATATTTTTATGCTCCCATAATTCTATGGCTAGTTGCTCTGGAAAATATAATTACATTTTTCGATATAATGTTAAAATATACTTTCTCTGTCAATTTATGTGTTGAGTTTTTACTGCAAATGTCACATCCATAACGCTGGAATTGCTTATATATATATATGTATATATATATATATATATATATATATATATATATATATATATATATATATATATATATATATATATATATATATATATATATATATATATACATTATGGGTGTAACGAAACACGTATTCGTATTGAACCGTTCGCATTACAAACCGAACGATTCAGACTATGTCTAAAAAAGATAAAAGAGAATAAGTGTAAAAAATATGATGTTATCAGTGCAACAACGCTCAACAAGGCATCCCAGATGACGTAACAGACAACATGCTGCCTTCTCCGCCCACCTCCAAACACTACTCCAGTCAGGCACACGCTGCACGAGCTCGCAAAAGGGCTATAACGTTAATATAAACCTCCAATAACCAACAGCGGGTCTGGCGTTCGGGAGCAGTTTGGTGTTAGAGAGATGTCAGCAAATAATGTTCAGAGCCAAGCAGCAAAAGAGCTATACATAAACAAATATTTTGAGAATTTTCAGTGTCATAGGCCAGATTAGCATGTGAAAATGCTTGAAAATACATGAAAAAGTTAAGCATTTGATGCTGTGTTGAACCACAATCTGAATCATCATAATGCACTCTACACATTTAAATCACAGCGAATTATTAAGAGTCTTGAAGTGCTCATGATATCAATATCCTGCATGTTCATTATCACCATATAATGAATAAATGAATATCCACTTTATTCTCATTAGACCCTCCAGTAGTTTCCCAAATGGCCAAAGATCTTGCCCTGCCAGCCCCACAACTCCAGCATTAGCCAACTCAAACAGAGGCTAGTCATGCTAGAGCCCGCGAAGGGAACATTTGATCCAACCCTGAAGTGAACAGCTGTCCTGGGCCAGTCTGGAGGAGTTTGGTTGCACCGTTCAACCGCACAGTAAAGAGGGTGAAACTCGATCCACACTTGACCTACCGCACTGCCCTTATTGCGAACACATAGTAAGCCATTTGGCCCCCGGTGTGCCGGTCCTAAAGATCACACTGTCAAACACAAACACGAGGCTTGCAGCAAATTAATCAAGGATAATCACGAGAAGTGCAGGAGGACAGAGAAAGTGTGATCGGCAATAATTAACCAATCAATATATGATGGGAAGCAGTGGTGTCAAAGTCAATTCCTGGAGGGCCGGAGCCCTGCAGAGTTTAGTTCCAACCCTGCTTCAACAAACTTACCTGGAGGTTTCAAACGAGCCTGAAGGACTCAATGAGTTTGATCAGGTGTGTTTAATTAGGGTTGGCAATAAACTGTGCAGAGCTGCGGCCCTCCAGGAACTGGCTTTGACACATGTGATGTAAAGCAACAACCTTACTATTTATAGATAATACACTACCTGACAGAAGTCTTGTCGACTATTTGAGTTTGAGGAACAGCAAGTAATATCTGGACTTCTAGTTGATGATTTGGTGTCAGAAGTGTCTCTATGAAAGGCAAAGGCCTCCAGAGTTTGCTGATTTGAGCACAATAAAATCTGATCATGCCTTGATTATTAATGATTTGATGAGGACAGTGCGGTCTGACTCTGCTTAGACTAAAGTCTCATCACTGAACCTTCAATAATGTCCAGTATAGAATTAGTGGCGCATAAAAGGCGTATGCAGTATATGCGGCGCACAGGGGCGCCACACATGGGGGGCGCCATTGTGCCAAAACTATTTTTGAAATTATCCATATTAAAAGTTTCAAATAACATATTTACATTTAGTCATTTAGCAGACGCTTTTATCCAAAGCGACTTACAAATGAGGACAAGGAAGCAATTTACACAACTAAGAGCAACAATGAAGAAGTGCTATAGGCAAGTTTCAGGTCTGTAAAGTCTAAGAAGGAAAGTATTAGTAGTATTAGTATTATTTTTTTTTTGGGTACAGTTAGTGTGATATTCAGAGAGGCAATTGCAGATTAGGAAGTGAAGTGGAGACTATATATATATATATATATATATATATATATATATATATATATATATATATATATATATATATATATATATATTATTTTTTTTTAAATAAAAAAAATAAAAATGAAAAAATAAAAATGTTTATTTTGCATTTTATACGCGTATAATATTGTATTTTATTAAATAAAAAAATCATTCCTTTTGGTAACTTCTTAGCTCAAAACTATTTTAATTTTAGCTACAAACACAGTTATAACATTTCAATTAAATAGAACATTTGTTTGTTTCTGTTTTTTTTTTTTACACTAAACATTTGACAGTCTTTTTATTTCACTTTTAGCAGTTTCAGTCAATTGTTCTTGCAGAGACAGACCTTACACTTCTCACAGTATGCATGTGAGAAGTAACTGCAATGTTCTTTTGCCCTTTAGGACTCCCATGTCTATCATTTTGTTTTGACAAATGTAGTACAAAAAGTCCAAAAGCAAGGCTAGTCAAGGTGCTATAATCATTTAGTGAGGGAAAATTAAACTGAGAAGAAATTTGGAGTGGTATGAGATGCATTTCTTTGCGACTTAACATGCTAAATGTAATCATACCTTTTACTACTTCATACTATCTCAGTTGTGTTCAGAACTGCGAAACTGTATTTTTTGAAGCATATTGATATCTTTAATTTATTGATGGAAATATTTTCCACATTTTATCACTTGCCTGTTATAAAATATAGTTGGATTGAAGGGGGGCACGCAAAAGTTGAAGCCGCATACCCATCAGTAAATGTGCAGTTGCGCCCCTGTATAGAATATAAAGTCCTGCTGCAGTGGAGACAGAATGAATATTGTGTCTGACTCCATCATGAGCTTGGAGGACTGCATCCATACATCTCTGACATGACTCAAATCACTGATTAATAAAGTCATCTGGAATGAAGAAGAAAGCCTTCAGTAGGACTCCCAGAGTTCATCAAGAGTCCTTGTGTTCATCTTCAACGCCTCCTCTTTTATCAGCTCAATAATGTTCATATCTGGTGACTGGGCTGGCCAATCCAGGAGCAGCTTGAGCTTCTTTGCTTTCAGGAGCTTTGATGTGGAGGCTGAAGTATGAGCAGGAGCGCTATCCTGCTGGAGAATTGTCCCTCATCAAACCTTTAACTTAATAAACAGCTGTAGTTAAATACAGCAATGGAGCACAACACGGCAACAGAACTCCGATAAGCTCAGAAGACACTAAGCTTGAAAGAATAAATGATGCGGTTGTTTTCAGCAGCAGGTTTCAGCCACTGTTTAAACTCGTCTTTCACCAACCAGGAGGACGCAAACGTACACTTTCCCATTTTGCCGTCTGTTTCACTCTTATGGTTTCGCTACATGTGGAGAGCGTCACCTCACCTTCCCACGTTTGTTGCAAATTCCATGAAATCACCCAGATGGAGAAGCTTGGCTGGATCCGGCCAGGCCCAAACCAATCGCGCGGATCGAGCACGCCTTGTTAATATTAGGAGAAAATTGAGTATACTTATGCTTTTTTGGCGTCGAACACTTTGGACAATGCTTGAACACATTTAAAACATCATGAAAACAGGAATAAGACTTTTTAAAATCTTTTAAGGGCCTTAAATTTCTCGTTTATCAACTTTTAAAGACCCCGCGGACACCCTGTAAAAATAAATAGAGTTTCAATAGTTTTGACTATGTAAAGTTTGACTATTTTGTAGTTACATTGTAGAGTTGGGTGATGTCGACCAATTTGGCTTCGTACGGTGTCTAATGTGAGACATTGCGATGGACGATGGCATCGTCATCATAGGCGGAGGTGAATTAAATATTTATAAATAATCAATTAATTCATAACAAATTAATTATTTGTAGCCCACCATTTCAACTAGCTGACCCACATGGTCTTTGTTTTACCCACAAACAAATCATAAATAAATAAAGATAAGTTGCACACAAATTACCATCGCTCAATCACTTTTTCCGCAGGAGGTTGGTCGGTAAATAAGGTGCACAACCAACAGTGCCTGAGGTTTTTACTAAAATTACTGCGGAGGGCTGTTCAGAAATGCTAGGTAAAACACGGTGTGGATGTGGATCATTTTCATTCTAAACGTATTCGTGTAAACGGGGCCTGAGTGTGTATTTTTTGTGAGCGGGTTTGCAGCGGGGGCGGGGCAGAGGATCGGCGAAGCCGGCTCAGCATCGTGTTGTCTATTGGCCATCGGTGATGAACCATGGCATCGTCTATTGGCCCAACCCTGTTACACTGTGTAATAAGACTGATGAAAAAGTTTAAACCTTGCTATTTTCTATAATTGTTTCAAAGTTTCTTATTATTATGATTCATTAGATTCAAAGATTATTATTCTGAAATGAGTGTAGTCCCGGGCATATCAGCCTAAAAAAAAGCTACTTTTCAATTCACATTGGTCTAAGTACACTATCCAACTACAGAAAAGTCAGCCTATGAATAGAAAAATGATTGAAGCTCTTTGTTAACAAGGTTGAGTGAGATGCTAACGGTCTAATCTGATTCAATGATCTATGCTAAGCTAAGCTAAAAATGGTCCTGCCGGACTCAAAGATCAGTTGAATGAATTAAAAAAAGCTAAAACTCACGTGTTTAACTCTGTACAATTAGTTTATTTCCCCCCAAAAAAGTGCAATGTTCCTTTAAACATTATGTTTTGTAATAATAATAAGAAAAATAGTGCAATTGAACAGGAAGTTAAAATGACAAAACTTCTTTTTAAAAAAAGCTCAAATCTGCCTGAACATTTTTAATTATAATAGTTAAACATCTCATGTCTAATAACTGATTCTTTTCTCTTTGCCATGATGATGAGAGTAAATAATATTACACTAGATATTCTTCAAGACACTAGTATTCAGCTTAAAGTGACATGTAAAGGCTTCACTAGGGTAATTAGGGTAAAGTTAGGGTAATTAGGCAAGTCATTGTATAACAGTGGTTTGTTCTGGAGACAATCCAACACTAATATTGCTGAAGGGGCCAATAATATTGACCTTTAAATGGCTTTAAAACAATTAAAAACTGCTTTTATTCTAGCCGAAATAAAACAAATCAGACTTTCTCCAGAAGAACAAATATTCGAGGAAATACTGTGAACATTTCCATCTGTTCAACATCATTTGGGAAATATCTGATAGACAAAAAAATCGAATAATTTGGAGTTTGGCTGTATTGTAGTGTTTAACGCCTTTCCGACATGTCACCAGATGTTAGAGAAGTTAAGTAGCACCTCAGCCTGTAAATATTTCCCAGCTCTGCCAAACACAGCCAAGCCAAACACTCAATTGCAGGGGCAGGAAAGGGGGCTTTTCTTAACGAGCTACTTCTGAGAGTCTGGCCTGCGGGCAGCGAGTGCTAGTTCTAGCTGCTGCACCGAGGCTCCGGCGTGTAATTGGATTGTGTGCTTGAACTGCTGACTGAAATAGAAAAGCGCAGGAAGCTTCAGGTGATGGAATCGAGCGTCCTGCGAGGTCAGCCAGACTCCATCTCTGCGAAATGTCAGGAGCAGCATCCGGTCTGGAAGCACAGCAGGACATCAGTCTGTGGCCGTACATGATGTGCATTTCTGCATCGCCCCGGAGCACGATTTTTGGTTCAAGCGTCTGCCAGGTCACCGATTACTGTGGGTCAAGTGTGCATATATGTGGCCTGAAGACCTTACCTGCAGTAGACCTTTTACTGGAGCTGCAACTGGGCGATGGTCCAGTGCTGAGAGTGTGTGTTTTGACTCAAATGCATCCTATCAGAAAGCATTGCTTTGATGGCAACATTGTGCTCAAATATACAATATATAGACCAAAATATAGAAATGTTTATGGATAATTTATCTCAATTCCCTTGCATGTCAATAAACCAGTCCAGACTTATGAAAAAAAATTGCCAGTGTGAAGAGGTAGCTGATTAGTCACCCTAGATCAGTGTTTCTCAACCACATTCCTGAAGGACCACCAGCACTGCATGTTTTGCATGTCTCCTTTATCCGTCACACCCATTTCAGCTCATTCAGTCTCTGCTAATGAGCTGATGATCTGAATCAGGTATGTTTGGTCAAGGAGACACAGAAAACATGCAGAGCTGGCGGTTCTCCAGGAACGTGGTTGAGAAACACTGCTCTAGATGACAGGTCCCGAATCTCTTGAGGAGAACGTGGTGCTTCGGGAGGGTTTACAGCCTTCATGTCACAGATCATCTCCAGCCTAGTCACGGAGAGGACAGAAATACTGTTCGCAGGGCACACAGAGTCCTCGGGCTCCCAGATGGACTGAGCAGGCTGCGGGAGGACGCACATCATCCTGCTACTATTCACAAGTGTGGTTTTGCTGGCAAGCTAAACCAAGAGTGCTTCATGCTAACTTTCTAGGGTCATTCCAGACCCTGATGGACTTTGTTCCAATACAAATGCAGAAAAACTGACGAATGTTCACACTGCTCTAAATAAGCGACCGCTCGCCTATCGTGTCTATAAAGCATGTAGATGTGTAGCGTTGCTTTCTTCAAAGGTCAAGCAAAATTAAAATAACATTCTGTTAGATGCCCCGCCCAGGCTCGTCAGCGCTACCAAGCTGACCAATCACAGAGCTTGCGCTACGTGTCGTTGCGACTTGTAGTTACATTTTTTGAGAGGTGCACGTCATTGACGCCAATGGCCACAGCGTAGGGCTACGCGTCAATGCCGTAGCATGCGCGTGCGTTTGACGCAGAAGTATAAATCATCCTTAAATAGATTAACGTTTTCACCTCTTCAGTTTCTCATCATATCTTTTGACCAATCAAATGCTCTCTAGTATCCGATAGGCCACGCCCCCTTCACATTTGCTTTATTTGATGCACTAGAGCTCAACCACTATTACTGGCAGAGATGTGATAGGATGCTATTGGCTGTTTTTTTTAAAGGGGGAGGGGCTACTTTATGCACCGCAAAAGAGCATAGAATCACCGGAAAGCGACACTAGTGCAATTTGGGAAACGGCCACTATATCGTGCAACAGCCATTTTAGAATGAAAACTCCAATAGAACAACAGCATATCCGATTGTTAAGTGTGACGTCAGGCGAAGCGGGTTCCGGGTGCAAGCGCTCTATTCAACTTAATGGGGAGACTCATGAAATGATAATAATAAACGTTTACAAATCGATTTAATACTTTCGAAAATCACGATCACAATAAATATGTCCAGGCCTAATATCCAATGGCTAAAAAGTGATTCATTTATTTATAAATTGTAAAAATTTTGGGTATTTGGTATTAGGGCTGCAACAACGAATCAATTAAATCGATAAAAATCGATTACTAAAAGCATTGGCAACGAATCTCATTATGGATTCGTTGTTTCGCGCGACACGGAGACGTTTGGAGAAAAAAAAAAAGAAAAGATAAAAAGAACACAGAAGGACTGAACAAGGCCTCTCTCCGTCTCTCGCGCACTGATAAAGAGTTCAGTGCCTCAAGAAGACAGGGATGATGCGGAAGAGTCACTACAGAATCCTACTTTTGTTCCGTTTTGAAGTGACAACCGTAAAGTCCCTGGTGCTGGTGTTTGTGTCTGGCGCTGAGCCAGAGATAGGCGGCGGGGTTAAGTTTTGTTTTCGGTATTCCTGACACACTCAGTAATAGACGGCAATAACTCAAAAACCTCTTACCCTATAAAATTCTAAACTGTGTTTTCTATAAAAAGACAAAGCAGGTTATGTTTCACAGCTGTCTTATTTATTTTTTCGCTTGATATTACGAGTACTGCTCCGTTTAAGCAGTCGCACTATGCGCTGAGCCAGAGATAGCTAACGCTGAGCTCAGCTCTCAGTAAGAGACCGTCGGAAAAGTGCTTATTTTTTTCTCTCTTTTTTTTCTTTTCGAAAACAAAACCAACTTAACTCCACTGAAAAACCTGTCATATTATCACAATTATGCAGCGTTTTAATCGCCCAATACTTCACTTATGTTTCAGATAGTAAATACACACAAGTAGTAGTAAAACAAGACATTTAGAGTTTGTAAAACACACAAGGAAGTCTAACAATCCATTCAAATATAAATTGTCGATGTGTTTTATTCATCAGATACACATTACAAACAGTGAAAGTAACTATAAAGTTAAATCTAATAATCAAGTAATCAAATAATTTTGCTTGTTTTAAGCTAACAATCACTTAATTTTGAAGTTAAGTGATTTCTTAAGCTATTTCATGTGTCCAGTATGTATCTTCATTTAAAAACATTTAGATATTTGGATTAAAAACAGGACAAAACTAGTTGTTTTTTTATTTTATTATTATTATTATTATTATTATTATTATTTATTTATTATTATTATTTATTATTGTTTATTATTATTTATTATTATTTATTATTATTATTTATTGTTATTGTTATTTATTATTATTATTATTATTATTATTATTATAACAGCTCAGGGATGAGCTTTTTTGAATAAAGGGTTGAAAATGAATGCTTTTCTTTTTCTTTTTAATCAACAGATTAATCGATTATTAAAATAATCGTTAGTTGCAGCCCTATTTGTTATGCAGCAAGCCCAGAGACTGTTGTGTCCACTAAGACTTTATGTAAAATTAACTTTAATGTGTGATATGAATAAAAAGTGATCATAAACTAATGATTTCTCAACTCAAATGAATGGCGGATTGGACCCGGAAACAGTATCACATACGTCACCAACACGTCACCACTTAACAAGCGGATTTTAAGTCTTTAAAATAACCTATTAAAAGTGCTGATGATTGTGAGGGTGAGTGTTGTTTTGTCATCTTTCAGGTTGTATCTCAGCTTTAATCATGCAAGATTCCAAAATGCACATGAAAAATACGTATATTTAAACAGCTTGTGATTTAGTTGGAAATAGTTTGTTGCCAGCCTCGCTTTACCTTGTCCTGTTTAGCCTATTACAGTACATTTAATTAATTTAATCTCATTTAAACTCCTAGTTAACTAAAATAAAAGTAAAAACTATATCAATAAGTAGGGCACTTGTCTCTGAGAACAACTCCAATGCAATAATGTCAACCTCAGGTGAAGTGTGCGAACGTGTGGGAAGTTAAAGTGTGCAATAAAGGTGTGACAGCCATCTATTGAAGTGGGAAATATACAACAATGATTCCTCGTGCCAAAGACGCCTCCGTTAGCCAAGTCCATCTGCCAAGTGTGCACTGCGGGCGTTTAGAGACAAGTGCACATTATAAAAGAAAAGACTTACACTCGTCATCTGCTGTGGTGGCTGTTCATATTTACCGTATTCATAAACAATGGCTGCATCTTTCATTGCGTGCAAAAAGCACGAGCGCAGAGTTCATTTGCAGGTAATGTGAGAAAGGTGTTTAGTGGCACATTTATACAACAGGAAAATAACCTCCAGCTAAGACTCGTTTGTTGGCAATGGGACAATTTCAGAGTTAACCACACTGACAGAATATTACTAAACGCAGCAGGAGAAGACTTGAGCAGATAAGCTACACCAATACACAAACCTCAGTGCTTTTCCATCAGTCTTTGTTTTCTGAAAACACTTCATCAATCAATTAGGCACTTAAATGAAGACGAGATCAGATCAGCCCTTCAGGGTCAGATGCTTTTGCTCAGCTTATATCCAAATAAGGATCATTCAGTGTTCAAGATAATTGTGTAAACTGATTAGAGCTCTCAAGAGTATATATATATATATATATATATATATATATATATATATATATATATATATATATATACATATATATATATATATATATATATATATATATATATATATATATATCAGGGCTCGAAATTAACTTTTTTACTTGGTTGCACCGGTGCTCCCAGATTCAAATATTTAGGAGCACCAAAAATTTTTTAGGAGCACCAGAAAAAATTTAGGAGCACCCACCAAAAATGATAGAGCACCGCTGCAAATTGTTTTTTAAGGGATTTATTGTATTTTAAAACAACATTAATAGGACTGACAAAAAACAACTATCTAACTAATGCTGCGAAGACATTGATATTTGTGTGCAATAATTCCAAAATGAATGTCTAATAATTAGGCCATAGAATATTAATGATGATGAAAATGACAATAATAGTAACAATGAATTCCATTTCTCATTATGATACTGCCTTGAATGTGCATGAATGTAGGTTATCTGCTATAAAAAGTGTTACTTTATGAAAAATAATTGTATAGTTTGCATCAAACAAAAATGAAGCATTGCAGTAAGAAATATTTATTTTGTACTGCTGTTTTTATATGCATGTCAATTTAATAAATAATATTTCTGCAACAAAACAAACAAAAGATTATAATAAATCATTCAATTCAATGATGAAAGCTGCAAAACAGTCATCAGTAAATAAATTAAAAAAATATATACCTTAAAAAAGAAAAGACAAAAGAAAGAAAGTAAAGTCTCACTTCTATCACTCTTTAAAAGTTTTGGTTTCAGTTTGTGTCAATTTAAAGGTTCAGTCTGAGCTGATCTTCATGTTTCTGTGTTTGTGGAAAAGCAGGCGAGTCAGCCGACCCAATAAATAAGTAGGCAGCGCAAGATTATTGCGCTAACCATCGGCGCAAATCCGGTCTTTGTTATGAGCCGCAGTTTCAGTGTAAACTTAGTAAAGGCGAGCTTCTTTGGCGATGATGCAGTATTAGATTTGACTTTTAGCAGACATTTGCGCTGAACACGCAGTGAATGCGACGCATGGAGATTCGGGCACCTTCTCCAAGAAGCGCGTACTCGATTGATCTTAGCTGGCGGATCATTATTCACCACGTGACGTGTCATGATCGCTCTCATCTGCGCCTCAACTTAGGTGGGGTTTGCAAACCTGTGTGCTTTAAGTCTTTACTCTTCAGCCGTTTGCATTTCCCGTGGTCATAAAAGCTCCTTTCCTGTCATCTGACAGCGGAATACCTTGAGTGAATGACAGCTAATATGAACCAATATAGCAGCAGGGAAGAGCGATTCAGCACGTTTTTAGAAAAAAACAAAACAGGTCGCACTACAACCATTATCTGCAGTCGCACTAATGCTCCCAGATATATTATGAGGTCGCATAGATTAATTTTCGGGCGCATATGCGACCAAAATGGTCGCAATTTTGAGCCCTGTATATATATATATATATACTTCTACTACAATACATTACTAATAGATTTTTAATAAAGTCAATTTAATATAAACTTGAAATTACCACACTCAAAATCAATTTACGTGTTAGTGATAATAATGCATTCACATTAAGTGTACTTAAGCACAACTTTTGGGAAAATGTACTTCTACTACAACATTACTGATAGATTTTTATATATTAACTTAATTTAAACTTAGGATTAGTATGTAAACAGTGTACTGAAAATCAACTCATGTTTAAAGCATTTAAAGCACACTTTTGAAATACACCAATAAAACTCCTGGAGGTTTTTTCTGTAGTGTACTTTATTGTAGTACACTAAACATTTATTTAGTATTACTGTATTACTGCTATTTAGAATACTTTTGTCAAGTGTACTAAAGTCCTACTGAAGGCTCTGTGGTGGGTGAGGAGTTGGACAATATGGAAACTGTGGCGGAAAAGAGAACATTGTGCAGACTTCGGTCAATTATGCACAATGTAGATCATCCTCTTCATAATGTGGTTGACGAGCTGAGAAGTACCTTTAGTCACAGACTTACCAGCTTAAAGTGTTACAATGAACGCCACAGAAAATCCTTCCTTCCCACTGCTATCAGACTTCATAACGTCTCCCTCAGTCACTTACCCTTACAGTAATCTATGCTATACCTTGCTGCTCGTGCTGTATATTACTTATTACGGGTTTTAGTGTGTGGAAGTCTGTGCGTTATGTTTTATGATGTGCAATAATCTACTAGGTGCAATATTTGTACGTTTTTTTTACTGGGTCTTAAATATTTTTAGTGCAATATCATTGTTTTTTAAATGAGTGCTGAATCACTTTACTACTGAAATATGTTTTGTGTAATTGTTTTATGTGGAATATGATTGGTTTTGGTTAATATTATCTTCATTACTTGATATTAGGGTTGTAACGGTATGAATTTTTTACGGTATGATAATCGTCTAAAACAATACCACGGTTTGACGGTTTCGCGGTATACGGTATGTTACAAATGTTACAAAATAATAGAACAGTGAAGCAAATTTGACTTTCCAAATAATATATTTTCAGTTACTATAAACAACACCACTTACAATGAACAAATAAAAAAATAAGAAAATAATAAATAATGTGTCAAAGTCCAAATAAAGTCCAAATAAACATGGTGCAAATCCTCAGTAAAAAAATAGATATAAATATTTACTATACTATAAATAGTTACATAACGAAACTAGATTCAATATGGAACATCCTCAGGTTTTATGTGCCAGCATGGATATGGTTGTCTGTGGATATGGATTTGGATATGGTTCGCGTGCAATGCAGACAAACAGCTGCACCTTCATTTGCGTCTTTTGAAAACAGCAAGAGCAGCAGTTCGTCTTTGCTGTGTCACTGTTTTGTCATGTTTCTGTGCTGTTGTGCTTGCAAAAGTACTTAGTATGAGAATTATTTCATGCAAAACTTTTTTTTTGCGTTTTATTTAGCTGCGCATAAATGTATGCCTATCTCTCATTCCGTGTTGTTCAAAAATCTCGTTTTTGGTCCACAAACAAAAGCGAAACCTATGCTTATTGGTTGAGAGAAAGCGAGTTTGAACCAATCTGGGCATGGACGAGGGACAATGCATCAATGCATCATGTCTGGTTTGTCCGGAGACACAGTGACGAGCGTTTCTTTGTCAAATCAGCGTTGTCAAATTTTGATGACGTAACCGCACTGATTCCGGAGCCTCCGGAGCCGCGAATGTTATGTGATACAGCACTGGAAAGCTGAGATTCTCTTCTTTATGCCAATCTTTGCATTGTATGAATCGGATCAGCGGATCAAAAGTTATTAAACATTTAAGAGCAATACTTATTTTTAGCCGCGGGCGGCTGTCTCGGTCTTTAAGGGTTAAAACCGTTAATATGCAATTGTTCATGGTATGATAATCGTGCACGTTCAAATCGTGGTAGACCGTCATACCGGTATATTGTTACAACCCTACTTGATATATGACTTAATAGTATTAGTTACCACTGATTCTTTGAAGTGTAATATCTTATATAATAGTTTGTATGCTTATGTATTGTGGCTGTTTGCTTTTATAGATTGGTTGGATTTATGTGACTTATTTCACTTATTTAATTTATTGATTTTGTCTTGTGGTTTTGTGTTTCTGTGTTTTGTGTGTTATGGCAGTCATTACATAAGCAATTTCCTGCGGGATCAATAAAGTTTTCTAAGTCTAAGTCTAAGTAAGTATAAACACACTTTTAATTAGTATATTTATAGCGTAAAACCATCAAACTTTTATTTAACACAAAAATAACAATGCACTAAAAATGTATTTGCGGGTATTTAAGTGTATTTAATTGCATTTAATTATATATATTTTTTCACCTGGTCATCATACACCCACTTTAAAGTATACTACAGTCATTTACAGTAAATACTAGTGTCTTTAGCCATACTGACACTGACAGCTCCAATAGAGAGAGAGATGTTGCACCATCAGCTCAAATGTGGCTAGAGTTGATTTGCATGTGTGGGCGATATACACTGCATCACCCTGATTGAGCTCGTGTGCATGTGTTGTGCGATATGTCCTGATATTGATTGTTAGTGGACAGACTAACAAGTCGTTCAAGCATTCCACTGACTGGTATATTAAATAAATGTGCAAATCAGCAGTTCTTCACATGCCTGCCAGTGACTGTAAGAGGAAGCGATGGGGATTTGGCATGTGGGTCACGCCCAGCGTGGGGGTTGGATATGGAGTTTGGTTCAGATGTGGTTTCCAGAAGAATCTCAGGCACACAAAATCAGCACAAACCCAAAACCACAACAGACTGCCATCTGTTTTGATTAGGAGAATGTGTTACGTATGCAGGCTTTGGAGAGTCACGCATGTTCTCAAATGCAGACGTGTGGTGCGTTGGGAAATGATGTGAGCTTCCATTAAATAGAAGTTTGCAGAGCTGTAAAATGAAAGCCAGCCATCATCATCACGCACTACAGAAAGGGCAACGATGCATGTTTCTTCAACACCTTCAGCTACTGATTTGCTTTCGAAGCGCGCCTATGCAAAGCCCCAATGTGTGCGGCGGCTGTGTGTTCAATTGTGTTTGTCCAAGCCAATAAATTTACGACAAACACATGCTACAACTGAGGCCAAGGTTCCCCCGCGCAATTTCAAGCCCTCCGATTCTGCAGATCATGAGCTAAACCCATTCCAAACATCTCTCGTCATGCCTTCAGAAATACACACTCTCCTCAATCTCCAGGGGAAGCTCTGACAAGCCAGGAACGCAGGCTACGGCTTCAGCGCACGAGATTGGAAAAGACCGACACTGCAATGATTTGTTTTGCTGCAATATATATTGCGATATGAATGTAATGTCACCAGATGACTTGAATTACTGATTTTATATGGACTGGGATGACGTCACAGGACAGTTCAACTGCACAAATGAAAGAGACAGTGCAAGTATGAGAGGATAAACTGAATAATCAAATGTAAACACCACTGCAGTCTTCATGGCATTAAATCTTTGGGAAAACTACAATTTCCTGTACACAAATGGTTTAAATGCACAGTTTATATCTTACGGCTTTGATTACACTCAAATTTCCTAATGGATGAATAAGCTGAAACTGAACTCGACATTGCATATTCTGCCATGTGACTATTGCAGATTTGCACATTACGATGTCAACGGTGAAAAGAGTTTCAACCTAGGCATGAGCCGGTAAAAGTTTCTGACAGTGCGATAACTTTGGATTAAAATACCACGGTTTCACAGCATTGTGATTACTGCTCTAAAATAAGCTCTTTTTAAATGTCTGATCAAAGAAACAACAAAATATTTAATTTCAGGAAGCATTTATAATATTTTGGAGCAGTAAACATGCCAAGCTAAATGATTCAAATAAATCATTGACTTCTGCTCTCTAGAGAGGTTTTAAAAACACAGTATTATTCACAGCACATTTAAATAAACCTTAAATATAGGGCTGGATGATATGGCAAAAATTTATTTCATGATACCTAACCTGCCTAGTTAACCTAATTAACCTCGTTAAGCCTTTAAATGTCACTTTAAGCTGTATAGAAGTGTCTTGAAGAGTTATTAACACTATTATGATTAGAAATGTGCTGAAGAAATCTCTCTGTTAAACAGAAATTGGGGAAATAAATAAACAAGCGGTCTAATAATTTAGGGGGGCTAATAATTCTGACTTCAACTGCATATATATATATATATATATTAGGGGTGTCACGATTGCGATTTTTAATAGAAATCGATCGAAATTTATGCTCAATTTCGATTATCGAATCGAAAAATAGAATCGTCGATGCTGCCACGCCCCCATGTCACGTCAGCTTGTCTTGTCAAGCGGGAAAAAAACAGGCTTGTTGAAGTGCTCGTTAAACTGCAGGCGCAGGAGACCCGTCAACAGAACTTAAACCCTCTCCTCTTTCAATGAAGTTGCCGGTGTGGAAGCATTTTGGATTTCCAGTGAGTTATGTTGACAACGTTCGTGCTGTCGACAAAAAAAAACACAGTTTTGCAAGCTCTGCTATGTACGTATTAGGGTTCGTCCGATAGACAACACCGGCATCGCGATCCTCCGCCCGCCCCCGTTGCAAAACTGCTGGCCAAAAGTACACACTCAGGCCCTGTTTACACTGTCTTTGTTTTTAAATGGCATTCTAGAACGACAACGATTTGACATCCACAGTGGCGTGTAGCATTTCTGAGCAGCCCTCCTTCCTCTCTACCTCTGAAAATGCACATCACGTGACCACACAGACACAGACGCACACACACCCATGCGCTCCAGACAGCAGGTCCAGGCAGTCAGAGGACTGCTTCAATCTTTCACTCACTTGTACTTAGTCATTTTAGCGAACACCTCAGATACTGTTGGCTGGTTTCTGTTGGTTGTGCGTCTTTTTTACCGACGCCATTATAACGACACAGATCACTGCCTATTCACGAGTCCCGCAGAAAAGTGATTGACAGGTGGTAATTATGTGTGTATCTTGCCTTTATTCATTTACTGTATGATTTGTTAATGGGTAAAACAAAGACCATGCAGGTCAGGTAGTTTAAACGGTAGGCTACAAATAATTAATTGGTCATTAATTAATTAATTATTCATAATCGAAAATCAAATCGTGCCTTTAGAATCGAAAATGTAATCGAATCGAGGATTTGGAGGATCGTGACACCCTTAATAAATATATATATATTCCAAAGCTTCAATATATTGTTTAAAGCTTTTTTTTCCCTCGCAGTAACATGACTGGATGGAGTTATTATCAGCACAATCTTGCGAACTGTGCAATTCTTTCTGGCGGTGGCCCACCCAAGGTCTGAACAAAAGAAGAGAGACATTGTGGCTGAGGGTTTATTAACCGGCTGGCAGCGAATGTGAAAACTGCAGTCCAACGAGGAGATGTGAAAGGCTGGCAAACTAAATCCCAGCTGGATGGTGACAGGGAGCAATGAACCCAACAAAACAACCACTGCAGCAGTGCCGTGACGGATGTCTACCACCATCCCACTGACACCCCGATGGAAATATCATAAAAATGGAACAAAACAAAAATACAAGACTTTCCTACTTCCCATGCAGACACGAGAGAGAGAGAGAGACTGAATCATCTATGAAAAAACCCAACAGTCACGATCCTGCCATCCTGGCATTAAAATAACAGCTCACCCACAGCTCAGAACTCTCTAAAGCCAGTACAAACACATACTCGGTTAATTCTGAAGTGGAAAACAAAAGATGATGTTTAAATCTATACATGAGCCAATTTTCATTCAATCACCCAAATGAACACCACCGCCGTAAGACAGCGCAATCGATCCATCTGGCCTCTCCAAGTGTGAATTCAGCGCCCTGACGCTGGTTCAGTAACAACAGAAGTGTCGTTTTTGGAGGAAAATGTGCAAACTGCTTTTCAAAAAGTTTAATGCGAAGACAAAGTGTGATTGAACAAATATATCAACAGTAAAAACGATTATGCACCAATCTGCAAATGCACCACTGACCCGTAATGGAAAGACTTGTTAGCAGATTTGGTTCAATTAAGTATAACAAAATTCCAATTGTTCTGTTATTGTGGTTCATTAGACATAAATATTATTTGACATATATATTATTATAATGATGAATACTAATACTGGTCAATAGCATACAGTACTAGTTAGTAGGGCTGCACAATATATCAGTTTAGCATCGATATCGCAATCGCAGGATATGCAATGTGGAGTCAGGATTATAGTTGACCAACATATCAGAACACATGAACAATTTGGAGTCATTTCAGTTTAACCATATTAAAGTGAAAGATTATCAGTTGCTTGTGTTTTTAAGCCTGTGTAAACATTTGAAGTGAGTTTAAAGCATTTGGGCAGACGGATTTATTTAACAAAGATTAATCGTATTTAATTATTTGCACAATAAAGAATATAGAGCTTGATTTTATATTTAATAATTTTATTTCTGTACCAGTATACTGTTATGCTGTGTTCACACCTAACGCGGAGCGCGCGGATAAATCGCGCTATTCGCGCGTAAATTGCCGCGTAAATATTTAAGGTTACTCGCTTCACTCGCGCGTCAAATCCGCTTCATTCGCGCGTCAAATAAACTTCAGAACAGATGTGGATTCGCGTGATGGGCAAGGCTTCTGTCTGCCTGGTGACTGTAGCTTCGTTGCTAAATGGCTAACATGGATTTTATGAAGAAAATAACAGTGTTTATGTGCTTTATGAAGGCTGAAAAACAGCGTCGATATGTTTAGGACCGTGTCTGAGTCCACTACATGCTTTCAGAGGTGCATCCAGCTGTGTGAGCTCATAAACTCCTCCAGAAACTTAACCTGGATCACGAAGACTTTCAGCGATGCTTCTGACTGAGCCAAGCCCAGTTTGATGACTTGTTGTCGGTGTCGCCTGGAGGATTTCCCCTGGGACACCATCAACAGGTTCTACAACACAATCACACCCCCACAAGAGCAAGCTTCTGATTGGTTAACGCGTCAACCGCGCAAAACGCTCAATTCACGTATCGTGCCGAATCGTATCGTGTTCTAGACTTGCTATACTTTATTTATTTTGTTTGTTTTATTTTGTCTTGTACTCCTTTACAAAATCATGTAAAATTATCTGAAATGTAGTTTTACATGTATGTATATTAGAGCTGCACAATTAATCGAAAAAAGATCGTGATCTCGATTCGACCCTCAAGACGATCTTAATTCTTAACGATAGACACACGCGTTTACTTTAGTGAACAGAACCTGCTTATGCTGTGAGCAACAGGTAATAAAGTTGTTAATAATATTCACTTTGATCTTTTGAGAGTCTTGCGAAGTATGAACAAACGGCAGTGAAAATAACGACAAAAGCATGCACATCATTTAAATAATCATATCGCATTTAAGAGTTACGATTGCAACAAGCATTTGATGTTTTTTCTTTCATAGTGAACACACAGCTGTGCATGAAAATAAATGTTTACAGTGTCAGTATAACTACTCTAGCCTATATAATGTTGATTTTATCAGTGAATTAAATGGTCTAAAATGTTGTCAATGACAGATTGCAAGCATATCTATAGGCCTATATCTCAAACATAATTCAACATCAGAATTATTATAAGTAGAATATATTTATTAATAGAAACCAGTAGACCTGCACATCATTTTATTATTGCTGTTTTACCATATGTTTGAGAAAAAACAATAATAATTGGCGACTTATATTAAGCTTTATTTTACATCTACAGAATCGTGAGAAAATCTTGATCTTTATTTTAAGCACAAAAATAAAATGAAATTTGCGACTGTCATTTATATATATGTATATTTATATATATATAAATATATAACGTAGAAAATGTAAATATCGCAATGTATTTTTCCAATATCTAGCTAGTTTTTCTCCTCCAAATCAATACTATCAAATCATGGACTGGATTCATTTAACATTCAACTTTCCAACCACAAGTGAACAATCTGAACCATCTTCAACGGCAAATCTTTTGCCATTCAACATTTCCTTTAACAACAGTAACTTTAACCCTTAGACTGCCCACTCTACCAAATGGTTGACCATGTTTTGACTGATTTAAGTAATGACTGTTAAAGTCATTTAATAATCCTGATGCACTACTACACTTGACGTTGGTTTTATTGTAAAAAAACAAAACAAAACAAAAAACAAGAAAGCATGTTAAATGAGAATCTGAAATATTTTTATGGCATACTGCAAAAAAATAAAGATGGTTTAGTGTTAAAAATGTTTTATTTTGAATATTGTTTAAAATAAATTGGCTTGAAACTCATATTTTAAGTTTTCAATTTCGGTATTTTATCATAAAAATATTTGCTTGGCATTGTTTTGGAAGCTCAGCTATTTACATTGAAATGAAACAGGCCATACAAGCGTATTTTGTGTCTTCCATTTTTAGATTCGGTCTTAAAAATGCCAGTTTGCATGTCAAATTAACCACTCACTTTTTGGTTTGAACCAAAACAAAACGAGAGTGAACACAAAAGAGAACGAGCAAGAGGCGACACACAATAGAACGTTCCATTGCAACAGCAGCGCCCAGCAACAGCCCCGGATTCCGCCATTTTGGAGTGAAATCGATCGGCTGTCCATTGGATTGGATTGCTGTCGCAATGGCAAGCAGCTTGTTTTTTTAATTATTTATTCAAGCGTAATTAAAGCTGAGATACAACCTGAAAGACGACAATACAACACTTACTATCACAATTATCAGCACTTTTAATAGTTTATTTTACAGACTTATAACTTGCTGTTGTTCTAGTAGAACTTTCATTCCAAAACGACCGCCGCACCATCTAGTGGCTGTTTCCCAAATTGCACTAGAGTGTCGCCTCTTGGTGATTCTATGCTCTTTGGTGAACATAATAAAACTTGGCCACAAGCATGAAGCACTATGTGACTAGAACTGCACAGCTTGCCAAAGTACAGCAGAAATGCAAGAAAACTGGAGTGTTTAGACTGAGAGCCAAGGCTGTTCAAGCTAATCAGAAGAACCTTTAGTCTGAGCTAGAAATCAAAAACAAAACCTGTCAAAGCACTTTTACAGAGAGCTGAATGCCATTTGAGAAATGATCTTCTTTTATTTACATTCCAATCAAATCAAGACACGCGCTTATCAAGAACAACTGTTTAACTTGCACAACTTTAATACCGCAATGTTCATTTGTGCAGTACGGTGCAGCCCTAATAAATAATCCAATTTAACCAATAAATAATCCAATTTTCTGACAACACATCCTATATTTCCTGGTGAAAATGGGCTGTATTTTATATTTCAGAGCATCCCAAACATCATTTTGTCATTCGCTCTTGATTATAAGACAAGTTTGAACTACTCCCAGTGAATCAGCCAACCAGAAAGACCAGGTCTGAACAAAGCCATTCACAAAAACAACCCTTCCCATCCATTCCAGCAGAAATATGGCGGCCTGTCTGAGAAATACGGCCAAAGGAAAAGCAGGATTAGTGCTATTGAGCTGTTAGATGTCATCAGAGCCTCAATAAAAGTGTTGAGTGAACTCCAGAAAGGTCTTTTTAGAGAGCTGAAGGATCTTTTCCCTGCGGCTCTGACCTTCTTCATCTCCTCATCTGTTTGTGTTTTATCCTCCTCTACAAAAAGACCTGCTCCTTAAAGCAAGAAACCCACAGCAGATGACACATCCACTGCCAACACAGCAGACAAATCACTGACAAACGCAACCTTCAGCATTCAGCCGGAGAAATTCAACCGCTTCCACAATATTCTTTCTTAAAAGCATGACAGGAATTTAACGCAGGCAATGCATTCTTGAGGAGAGTGCTTTAAGACATTGTTTCACAAAATCCATTATGATGAAATGCATTAAAGGGATCGTTCACGAAAAATTGTCCAATTTACGTCGACGGCAGTGGTGTAGTGGTTAGTGTGTCGACACATGCACTCCAGTGTTCACGGGGACCCGAGTTCGATACCGCCTCGCAGTCCTATGCTGATCCTTCCCCTCTCTCTGCTCCCCATGCTTTGTCAATTTTCTCTACTGCCCTATCTAATAAAGGTGAAAAGCCCAAAAAAAATTTATTTTATTAAAAAAATTTTTTTAATTATATATATATATATATATATTAGGGGTGTAACGATTTATCGTTGTACGATTTATTGCGATGCAAAAATGTCACAATATGCATCGTGGCGTTATGACGATTTGATTACGATATGACGTCCGTTTTCTCTTATTAGTTGAGCTGTTTGCACGTGAGCTACGTTCCACCTGCTGTCGCACGTGAGTTCAGATTGCAGCAGCAGTAATGTTAGCAGACCAAGATGAGTGGAGCTGAACTAGAGGATGGCCCATCCTCTCAAAATCAGACGTCTGGCAACATTTCGGTTGTACAGTCGTTGCTTTAGACTCGTCCGCTTTTTGACACGCATACTGGGTCAATCATCCTAAGTTTTAAAGTCTTCACAGTGATTTACATACTTTGCACAGCGACAGGGAACCTCCTAATGGTGTTGAAAGAGTCAAATACTGTATTTATAAGGTACAATTCACCCTAAAATATCATTCTGTCTTCATATAATGATGTATTGGCGGCCGCAAAATCACACATGACGTGAGCTGACCGTGAGCTGTTACTACAGAGGGCGGACTGATAGACGCGCGCGTATGGCAAGCCGTTTTAGCATTTAAACCTTTGTTCTGACTATCCATAAATATATTTTGAGATATCTCTAATTATATTTTGACTAGTCATAATTATAATTCGACTAGTCAGAATGACAATTAGAGATATCTGCAATTACAATTGTACTAGTACGAAATCAGATTGGAGATATCTGCAAATATATTATGACTAGTCATATTCCTCCATTGAGTTCCATTGAAAAATATTTGCAGATATCTCTAAATGAGTTTTGACTAGTCACAATTGTAATTAGAGATATCTCTAAATGAGTTTTGACTAGTCACAATTGTAATTAGAGATATCTCTAAATGAATTTAATTAAATATGAATTAAATACCTGGAAATGTGGATTTTTTTTTGCACACACAAAAAACGCAAGTGACCAAGCAAAGCCTTAAGCTCTTACTGTTAAATTCAATTGAATAGAAAGCTTATTTTTTTTGCACCTTTACTTAAATTTTCCTTAATTTTGTCTCTGTCATTTCAATAATATTTTTAAGAAGTTTTTAAATTGTTTTATTTTCCAGAGACAGGCCTGTTTAATTTATTTTCTTAAAGAAGGTTCAGTTTAACAAGTTGAAACAAAAGAAATACATAAAAAATAGTTTACTTGGTAAAATTTGCATTTCAGTTTAATTTTCAATTTTTATTCCAAATATCGTGATACATATCGAATCGTGAACATTATATCGTGATACACATCGAATCGTGAGCTGAGTGTATCGTTACACCCCTAATATATATATATATATATATATACACACACAATTTACAATTAACAAATACAGGGTGGCCCAGTGGCTCAGTGGTAGCACTGTGGCCTCACAGCAAGAAGGTTGATGGGCCAACTTTACTGAACTCAATTATAGAGGTGTAACGGTACACCAAAGTAGGGCTGGATGACATGGCAAAAAAAAAAAAAAAAAAAAAGGAATCTAGGTTTTTCATAAAGCTTGACCGATTAACGATAGATTTTTTTTCTTATTGTGTAACCAGTAGGGCTGCTCGATTATGGTAAAAATCATAATCACGATAATTTTGGTCATAAGTGTAATCACGATTATTCAAAACGATTACTGATGAAGTCAAAATTACTCGTCCTAATGTGAAATTATTTTTATATATAAATATTTCCCAAGTTATGTTTAACAGAAGGGTTTTTTTTACAGTATTTCCTATAATTTTTTTTTCTTATTATTTACTATTATTATTATTTATTACTAATTATTCATCATGGTCATGATATCAGTCAACATTGTGCATGTTCATGACCATGATATATTGAGTTATTGAATACCAGTGTGTGTGTAAAATGAGCATAAGAGGATGAAGCGGGAGCTGTGAATCCGACTCTCATCATTTAGCTGAAGCGCAGAGCGACTGCCGGAGGAAATTAAATCGAGAGCGTTTCTGACCGCCGACTGAACCCGTGACTGACAGGAAAGAGAAGCGAGGGAGAGGAAGTGGGAAAGAAAAGTGAAGCGAGGGATGGAAGAAACTGATTACTTATAGTCACTGTAGGATCTGCCAGTTCTTGATTATATATACTTATATACAGCTGAAATTATTCGCCCTACAGTTAATTATTTCCCATATTATGTTTAACAGAGCAAGGCATTTTTCCCTCAGTATTTCCTATAATATTGTCTCTTCATGTGATGACATATTGCCAGAACAGGCTTGCTCATTTACATGCTGCATGAGTTTCCCGAATGTTCGGCTGGTCTCTGCAAGTGGATGTGTTGTGGAAAGTCTTCCGAGTCGCAGTGGGAGTTCAGAAAGCGTTCGCTCAGGAGAACATATGCCAGATCACCACCGGTTTATTTACACTCTAATTAGAGCGATCCCATGAGGACCGCGAGAGGAGAAACTCTTTGAGGGACGCCGATGGTTTGCGGACGATCACAGAAAAATGGCTCTGACAAAGACTGAACTTAGATCAGGCCTCTGTTTGGAAAGAGTCAAGACATCAGCCTCTGCGTAATTAAAATAACAATTACAATAGAGCAATCAGAACATCGTCTTAAAGAAACACTCCAAGGCTAATTTTAAATTTAAGACTTAAAGGGTCACGAAACACCAGAACACATGTGTTTGAGCTGTTGACAGTGGTATATGTGTCCCACACTGCTAAAAACACTATTAGGACACCTATATTTCACTAAAAAGTGTAAATTGGTTGTTTTTGCGTTATTTCAAGCAAATTCGTACTTCCGGTTTGAAACGAATGTTTGAAGCTGCGTCACGGTCATGAGATAATAGAGTGTATTCCAGCGTGCAGACTGGACGCCTGTGCCAGAGTGAGTCTTATTACGTCTTACAGTGTGCTGCATTAATGCATGAGTAAAGCTTGGTTCAAACCAATCAGCGCGCTCTATTGTGCAACTTCATTAATATTCATTACTGTCACAGTGTTTAGAGGACAGAGACGCCACGTTGTGTTGGCAAAACAAGCGTGAAGTGTTGCTTTTATAGTTTGCTGCAGTGAAGTTTTGTTTTCATTTTCTCTCTGTGAGAGCGCAGCTGGAGTCACGTGTGGATTAACAGTGTACGCGACGCTCGACAACAATAACTTACGTGTCTAAGGAGGATTATTGTTTACCTGAGAGCTGTTCTCATCTGCAAACGCTGAGATCCGGATTCGCTTGTAGTCTCCTCTTAATAAAGATGCGGCTCTAGTTGCTGGTGATTGTCCTGTCTCTACAGATTTGGTAAGTGAGCGACCAGTGCTCTTTGTTTATTCAGTTTGTTCGTATTGAACTAAGTTAACTATTGCACCGACTGTAAACATGTTAGCACCACAACCAAACTTTAACCTCGTGTAGGGTTTTCACCGCATTTTGTGACCGGAATAACACACGCGGCTTTCTGACGCTACCTGCCGTGTGCATCTAAGTTTCCGGGAAATGCGGAGGTTTCTTTTTTCTCATTCACCGTGCGGTATCAAACATTGCATGAAAAATACACGCTTACAGCAGTTCCTCCAATCAAATATCTCGTTTGTCGCGAGGGACATGAATGAATTCCCTGAATGAAAGAGCCAAACTGCAGTTAAAGTCCACCATTTAATCATTTGGCATATAGTTCGACTACAGATGTCCATGTAAACACAGTCACATTGTCCGCTGTGGTTGTGTGTTTTGACTGAAATTCAGCGCGCCCAAATAGACACTCCCACACCATGCCTCTTTTCTTCCTCCGACACTCCCCCCTAAACAGAGCTGGACACGCCCACTTTTCTGTCTTTTCCCAAGGTAGAGGTGTGAAAACACCCTGCTGAAGCGAGGGGGTTTCATGGCCCTTTAAAGAGTTGAGTTTTACTAATTTTTTACTCAACTGAAATGAATCCGATTGAACCATTAGCATCTCACTCAAAAAAAAAAAAAGAGACTTCAATAATTTCCTTTTTATTTCAATAAAAAGTTTTCAATAAGTTTTCTATTTAAGCTTGACTCTTCTTTAGGGCTGAGCAATTGCACAGTATATACCAAATGAACAAAATAAAGTTTGTTTCAATTATGCTCTATTGTTTATATCTTGGCGTCCCAAAATACATTGATGCAGCCCGGCTAATACCTTTTCAAAATTTACATGAGCGCAATATTGCACAACATTATGGGGATGCAGACAGAAACATGAATAACAGCATCATGAGAAAGCCTGAGCACCTACTATAATGTGGGCCCTATTGGAATTACTTCGTTTCTTATTATTATTCTTCCGCTTCCGGAGAGTGAATCACGATTGTGAGGCTCTAAACATGCCCGAAAACTCACGAAACGTTGCACACGCCTCAGGAGTGGCGATCATTTACGTTTGTTATAGGTTTCGAAAGTGGGCGTGGAAAAATGACTCGGCAGAGCCACCAATGCACTTTCAGGGTTCAATGCTAAGAATTTTTTCTACTGGCCCGATCGGACCAGAGGTTCCGATTTTTACTTGCCCTGCCAATATTTTCACTGGTCCTACCAAAAAAAAGTTAATAGTTATTCCTTAACCACAAATTTAGAAAAGAAATGTGTCAAAATGTTTGTAAATCTAGAATTTAATTATTTAAAAATGTTAATAAATGTGTAATAAGCAAAATTCAAAGTGTTTTGCACACAAATGTAGCAAATTATGCAGGTATTTTATAGCAAAACAAAAGATGGCTGTCCTGCCAATCTGACAGCAAACTGTACAAAACATCACATCATAAACATCATAAATGTCTGCTTCCAAGAACATTATCACATCATCACTTGATCATGTTGCTGTCTCTTCGCTGTACTGGTTGTTACGAAAAAAATAATGTGCTCACAACATCCAATCAGATAAGAGGAACCGAAAAGGTAGCATTTAAAGGCTTAAAAACACAAACAGTTTCTCGATTCTGACTGTTTTTTCACGCAATTGACAAATAGTCACAGGCAAATTAAACTATCAGTGGCCCGATCGGGCCAGTAACGATCCTGTCTACTGTCCCAAGCATCTCACATGCTGGCCCCGGGCCATCGGGCAGTCCTTATTGTTGAGCCCTGACTTTTAACGGACTGGCCCCTGAGCTATGATTTGCACACACGTACGAAAATTGGCACAAATATGCCAAAACCTACCTGCCAAAAAAAGCTCACAGATGCAAAATCTCAAACCCAACAGGAAGTGAGATATTTTTAACTTTCTATTCTCTGTATTTTAACAAACGCCTCCTAGAAATTTTATCCGATCGACACCAAAATTGGGTTGTCATCTAAACGCCTTGGCGATGTTAAATTGCGAAGATCTAGAGTTTTCGCAGAAGGCCGTGACGTCCTCGCAAACTTTAACAAATCGCCATGAAACAGGAAGTTGTTCGATCTGCCTCAAAATTCACACGTTTTAATAACAGTCCTGACCTGAACACGTTTACATGCCAATATCCATCTACAGTTGTAGCGCCACCTGCTGGCAACAGGAAATTACATATTTCACTCCTCCTACAAATTTTATCGTATCAGCACCAAATTTGGGTGGTGTTATCTGAAAGCTCTGGCGATGATATGTTGTGAAGATTTAAAGTTTTCGCCGAGGGGCGTGTCCGTGGCGGCATGACAAACCTTAGTGATTCGCCATGGAACAGGAAGTACTTATAACTCAGCCAAACAATGTCCGATCTGCCTGAGACTTTACATGATTGATAAAATTCCTCTCCTGAAAACATCTACATGCTGATATTGAGTCACAGTTATAGCGCCACCTGCTGACAGAAGGAAGTTTGGCATAAATCTGTGATTTTCTCTGATTTTTTTAATATATCAGCTTAAATTAATGTTGTTTGCTGTTCTGTCATCCTAAGGCCACCGTAGGGCGATAAGCCCGGGTGCGAGGTCCCTTTCATCGCTGCTTGCAGCTTTAATTTTATTTTTAATTCTTATGTTGGACCTGTAATCATTAAATTTCATAATTTATTAAACATTTAGATTTTTACAGTTTTACAACAGTCTATAATACTTTATTTAGAGATGCACGAATTCCCCTGCATTGAGCTTCTCCTCAGCTCTGTTTGTGGAATTGAGCCTGCGCTCCTTCAAGGTCTTGATCTTGTCCAGATAAGATCCAGACGAGCTCTACCTCAACATCAGTGCGGGAAGAAAAATAAACTATTTATCCCAACTGCTGTGTCGACTACTAAGTGCACGGCATGTCAGCACATGACAGCTCGAGTTAACATTTAAATTGAGCTCGCCGGTTCAATGACAGCTCGCGGCCTCTCGCTGGTCAGCCTGAACAGATCCCAGTCCAGTTCTGCATACAAACACCAGCACACATACACAGGAAAAAGGTCACTTTTAACACGTTAAAGGTGCTGTTTATACATTTTGATTTATTAGCGATTAAAACTGTGATCTACTGAGTTTTATTGAGTGAGTTTTTCACATTTGATATAAGATTTTTTTACTTGCGTCAGAAAAAGATCTGTGTAATATATTATATATATATATGTGTGTGTGTGTGTGTGTGTGTGTGTGTGTGTGTGTGTGTAGACTAAAGTTAAACTATTGTCGTTTAGTTTTAGAATACAAAAAATACATCAATTAAGATTTTAAAAAGTTAAACAAAATAAATAAATAAACAAATGTTAAAAGGTCAAACATTTCTAGAAGACTGACGTAAAGAAAATGAACAATCAGTCAAAACAAATGAGTGAAATTAATTAAAAGGGACAAAGCCATCAAGTAATTAACAGTTTTAATCAATTAAAGAGACTTTAGAAAAGAGCATTAATTAATTAGCGAATAAAACATGTTTAATTAAAACATACACATTTTAAAAAGCAGTTTTTTTTAATTATCTGAAACCATAACATCCCCAAATTAAACGCTTATAACTGTGGTTTGAAATTGCTAGACGGCTATATTGAATTTTTTTTAATTCAGACATAGATCCCCATCTCATATCCGTCTATTTTACAAATCCCAAACCTGTGTCTTTCACTATTACGCATTGTGCATGTACATTCAGCCATCTCTCAGCTTTCCAGGAAAAAAGAAAAGCACACTGATCCCGCCGGCAGCACTGAGGTGTGAACGAGGATGAAAAGCAGAGAATCACAGCAGTTCCTGACATGTTTTGACATCTCATGAATACAAACGCATTCAAGTGTCGCACCGCTGGATCCTGACAAACGCAAGCACACTGTTTACCAGCCAAACACACTGCGCCGTTCGCAGGTGCCAGGTGTTCATTTCACAGGATGATCGCTTCACGGGCAGCATCAACACATGAGCGAGAGACGCTGTGTTAGTTTAGTGATTATATACACGTTTCACGGCCAACAGCTATTGGGTTTGGAAACCATTTGGGAAGAACATTGAAATGCGGCTCTACAGGCATTCCAGAATAAACTACACCACACAGTGCATCCGCAAAGTACTGATAGCGCTTCACCTTTTCCACATTTGTTTACGTTACAGTTTTATTCCAAAATGGATTGAACTCATTTAAATCCTCAACATTCTACACACAATCCCCCATAATGACAATGTGAACAAAGAGTTTTTGAAATGGTTGCAGATTTATTAGAAGTAAAAAAGCTGATAAATCAGATGTACATCAGTATTGACAGCCTTTGGCGTGAAGCTCTACAGTGAGCTCAGGTCCATTCTGTCTCCACTGATCATTCTCGAGATGTTTCAGCAGCTTCATTGGAGTTCACCTGTGCTCAATTCAGCTGATGGACATGATCTGAAAAGGCTACACCTGTCTATATAAGAGCGCAGGGTTGACAGTGCATGACAAAGCACAAACCAAGCATGAAGACAAAGGAATCGTCTGTAGACCTCCGAGGCAGGATTGTCTGGAGGCACAAGGCTGGGGAAGCTTACAGAAACATTTCTGCTGCTCTGAAAGTTCCAGTGAGCACAGCGGCCTCCATCATCCGTAAGTGGAAGATGTTTAACCACCAGGACTCTTCCTAGATGTGGCCGGCAATCTATGCGTGTGATTAGGGGAGAAGGGCCTTAGTCAGGGAGGTGATCAATAACCCGATGGTCACTCTGTCTGAGCTCCAGCGTCCTTCTGTGGACAGAGGAGAATCTTACAGAAGGACAACCATCTGTGCAGCAATCCACCAATCAGGCATCTGTATGGTAGAGTGGCCGGACGGAAGACACTCCCCGCCTGGAGTTTGGCATCTGAAGGACTCTCAGAGCATCATAAACTAAACTCTCTGCTCTGATCAGACTCAAACTGAACTGTTTGGAGTGAACGCCAGGCGTTACGTTTGGAGAAAAGCAGGCAGCGCTCATCAGCAGGCTAACAGCATTCCTACAGTGAAGCATGGTGGTGTTGGCATCATGTTGTGGGGATGTGTTTCAGCAGCAGGAACTGAAGACTAGTCAGGATAGAGGGAAAGATGAATGCAGCAATGTACAGAGACATCCTGAATGAAGACCTGCACAAGAGTGCTCTCGACCTCAGACTGGGGCGACGCTTCATCTTCCGGCAGGACAATGACCCAAAGCACACCGACAAAATATCAATGGAGTAGCACAACAACAACTCTGTGAATGTGCTTGAGTGGCCCAGCCAGAGCCCAGACCTAAATCCTATTGAACATCTCTGGAGAGATCTGAAAATGGCTGTACACTGTCACTTCCCATCCAAGCTGGTAGAGCTTGAGAAGTCCTGCAAAGAGGAACGAGCAGAAATTCCCAAAGACAGCTGTGGCAAGCTTGTGTCATCATATTCAAAAAGACTTGAGTCTGCCAAAGGTGCATCAACAAAGTATTGAGCAAAGCCTGTGAATACTGATGTACATGTGATCTTACAGCTTTTTTATTTTGAATACATGTATTCACATTGGCATTATGGGAGATTGTGTGTAGAATGTTGAGGAAATAAATGAATTTAACCCTTTTTAGAATAAGGCTGTAGCATAAATGTGGAAAAAGTGAAGCGAAGACTTTCCGGATGCACTGAATTTTAGCGCTGCTCTGTTCACTATGTTAAATGCTTGACTCTGATTGGTTTTTGAGCATTCTAATGTGTGCCAATATTGAATTTGTTCACACATTAGCATGTTTCTCAGCATTGGAACTCGTCATAGTTGGTAAACTCAGAGCGCAGTAAATGGGAGAGGACAAGAAATCATGTTATTAAAGTCCTATTTGCTGAAATAGTGAGAGAAAAACTACAGGATGGTGTTATCAAGACTTTTAGAAAGAGAAAAACAACAGTGCGAGACTGATAACGGCAGCCAGAAGAGAGAATAACATCAGATTTACTGTCCTGCCCTCATACACACTGCATTACACACACTTGTTCATTTGTTTTTTTTGTAATTTGATGCAGAGATGATGTAATACATATATAAATACATATAAATATACACACTTTAAAAAAACAATAATAATAATCATTGAAATATTAAAAACATTCATGGGTTTATGATTCTGATGACCGTTAAAGCGTTGTGACAGTCTTATGAAGCGTGTCCAATGTCAGATTAACAATCACATTAAACTGTAGATCAAGCCACTTTCCTGATGTTTGCACGTCCTCCTGTTCTTCGACTCAAACTGCACACTTCACAGTGTTTACAGGCAGATTTAACACATTAACAGCAGCACATCTGCCTGCAACTCAATATCAGCAACTGACGGAGGTACGATGAAAACAAACACGCAAATTAGCACCATCTGCAAACGACAAGGAGCTCCGCTCGAAGACGAAACATTTCAGAGGACAAATTAAACACTTGTCAAGTGCCAAATGAGAATATAATTAGCTTTGGCCAATGCAGATATCGTGGAGAGAAGATTTCAGCGAAGATAATGTTTGGGTTGTTTCGTGTGTTGAAATTGATTTAATATTTTCTAAAAAAATGTGCAGCATAGTGTTGATATCATTCAAAAATATTACACGAGCCTAATATAAGAGATATGAGTGTTGTTTTGAAAAATAACAGCAAATAGGATTCATTTTCCCAGACAATTAGGCGTCAGTTTTTTGTTCACACCATTGAGAGGAAAGAAAAATAAATGAATAAATAAATAAAATAAACGCTCCGAATTTATAGCAGCATCTGTTTTGAACTATTTATTTGAATCAGTCGTTAAATAATCCATTAGGAATAGCTAATTTTTACAAATTTAATCATCAAGCATTTTTTAAAAGTGTTAAGTTAACTTAATTGATTTATGTCGGGACAACATGAATTCATTGTGGAACCCTGCATTTTTTACAGTGTATGAAAAATGTAGTGAGCCTTTTCTGTCTTAAAATGAGTAAAACTTATACTTTGAATAAAGACGTTTCCATAAATAATAAGTAAATTCACAGTATACCAAATATTGAAAACACTTTGAGTCTTTGACTTCGTTTCACATAAAAAAAAAATCTAATTACATCAGAATAATCCTTAGTTACTTTATTAATCCTAAAAACTAAAAGTCTTCCAATAGTATCCAACACATAAAAACAAAAAACACACATACTCTGCATATTTAACCCATGTGTACTGTTTTAACTGTTCCCAGCAGGAAAAACCAGTAACAATCAAGAATGCATGATTATATGCTGTCATAGCTTTTGAAATCAATAAATGGGAATATAACGGAAGTCAATGCGGCAAAAACAGCCACCAAAATAACCAAAGGCGAGTCAATATGCCCAGAGTGTATTGTTGTTTTTTTTCAAAGTATTTTCCCCAAAATATGTGTCATAATAAGATTTATAACCAAAATTAATTGCATCTGTCTCAACACAAAGAAAGCTATGTTTAAATAAAGACTCGGAATTGTGGATGAAAACATCCACAACAGCACACAAGGGTTAATATTTATAAACTACACATTTAGATAAGCTAAAATACCCAAATAATGTGATTATAATAGAAGTCAATGGGGCCAAAACATCCACAAACATAACCAAAGGGTAGTCAATTTGCCCAGAATGTATTGTTAAAGTTAATATTTTCCAAAGTATTTCCGAAAATATGTGTTGAAATTAGTTTAATCACCCAAAATCATCCTGTTTGCTAAAACACAGAAAAAGTTATGGCCAAATTAAGACTCAAAATCACTCCAGAGTAAATGAAAATGACCCAAGCACACAAGGGTCAAAAACTGCATGCGGAAGTTAGCTAAAATCTGCAAATAATGTGATTATAATGGAGCAAAAACAGCCACAAACATGATGAAAGAGGTAGTTAATTTTCCCTGAGTGTATTGTTGAATGTTTGAACATTTTAAAAAGTATTTCCCCAAAATATGCATCAAAAGAAGATATTTTTGTAATATTTAAAAATGACATTCTTAAAAATGACATGATTTAAACGAGCTAAAATCCACAAATAATGTGATTATAATGGAGGTTAATGGGGCAAAAACAGCCCCCAACATACTCAAAGGTAGTCAAATTCCCCAAAGTGAATTGTTGAAGCATTTTCCCAAAATATGTGTCAAAATAAGATTCATCACCACAAATCTTTGCATTTGCTAAAACAAAAAGAAAAAGGTCTCCAAATTAGGACTCAAAATTGTGAATGAAAACATCCCCAACAGCACACAAGGGTTAAATATTTAAAAACTACATATTCAAAACAGCTAAAATCCACAAATAATGTGATTATAATGCAAGTCAATGAGACAAAAACAGCCCCCAACACAACAAAAGGCGAGTCAATTTGCAGGGGAGTGTATTGGTGAATTTTTGATCATTTTCAAAGCATTGTTCCCCAAAATATGTGTGGAAATCAGATTTATCACCAAAAATCATTCATTAATAAAGACTTAAAATGGGCAAATTGGGACTTAAAATTATCCCAAATAATGTGAATATAAATGGAAGTCAATGGGGCAAAAACATCCACGAACATAACCAAAGGGGAGAGTGCCCAGAGTGATTTATCGAATTTCTGACAATTTTCAAAGCATTTTCCCAAAATATGTCTGAAATAATATTTAAATCACCAAAATTAAGACTCAAAATTGTAGGAAAACATTCCAACAGCACACAAGGGTTAAATATTTAAAAACTACACATTTAAATAAGCTAAAATCCCCAAATAATGTCATTATTATATTGAAAGTCAATGGGGCAAAAACAGCCCCCAACATAACCAAAGAGTAGTTAATCTGCCCAAAGTCTATTGCTGAATTGTTTAACATTTTCAAAAGATTTTCCCAAAATATGTGACAAAATAAGATTCATCACCAAAAATATGACTTAAAATGGCCAAATTAAGACTTAAAATCACCCCAGAGTGTACAAAAACATCCCCAACAGCACACAAGGGTTAAAAACTACACATTAAAATGAGCTAAAATCCCCAACAACCCGCTGGAAATGAAAATGAAAACAAAAGCAGCAGCAAAAAAGCGGCCTCCAGCAGCGAGTTGGCCATAACTCACGGCAGTTCAGGACAGTTACACGACTTTATGAGCGGTGTAAAATCCTGTACGGGAGTGTATGTAAGGACTCGTCATTCAACACGCTCTGAATCCACTGAGTAAAGCGTTCGTCTTTCACTGTGCTAGAATCCACTTGGGTTTCGGCCAAATGGCAGCATGATAACAAAATGTCAGAGCGGGTAGAGAGAGTGACTTAGCAGACGTTATCCTAAGCTCACCTCGCCGAACGATAGGCAGGAATAGAAATCCCCAGCAAGACATTTATCTCCTGGAGGCTTTGTTGTGGATCAAGAGAGCAAACAGCACCTGTTGCCAAAAAGGCTTCGGATGGATACTGAGCATGAATCAAACTGGACGGAGAGCAGGTTATGCATCAAAAACGCAGGACAGTCAATCACTGCAGGCTTTTATACCAAAATCAATTACAAAAATTAGGTTAAATCACTGCCAAACATGGCCTCAAGAGATGTAGAGAGTCGGTGAAGGACATCAATGTTCAAATCATTTTTCAGTGCGGATTATTCTCTAATTTATATAAAGAAAACCTCTCACCAATTTCAGCAGATAGTGTAAAAAATATCTGCAAATGTATTTTCCCTATTTATTTACGCTTTTCAATTGCAATATGGGAGCTTGATCTTTCTTCCAACAACATTTAACATTGAAAAGTCTAAAAAAGTTATTTTTTGGACAATTTTAATAGTTTAAACTGATATATTGTGTGGGTTGGTGTTGTATATTATGATATATACACATTATATTATTTCAAACTACTAAGGTGTCAATAAAAGTCACTGTTAAACGGTAGAGTTGAATTTTAACACTGAAAGTGGACAAAGCAGCAATCAACAACCCATTAAGCAACTCGCAACTTCAAATAAACGAAAAACGGACAAATAATGGAAATTGTTAGTAAACAAATTTGTTTGTCAACGCAATCTCAGGCAATTCGTAACTTTTTGATTTAGTGGCTAATTCGCAGGAATTCGTACGATCTAATTCGTACAATTTAGTACGATTTGCTCATTACCCAATGACGCCTGGGGTTAGGGGTGGGTGCCACGTCTCCTTTTTAAAAGGTACATTTTTGTACAACTGAACTCGTACAAATTAGCCACTGAACTGACAAAAAGTAAACTACTTACTTTTCCTCGTGAGATCGGGCTGATTTTTGCAGTGTAGAAATATGCGATCAATATTTTCTACAACAACGAGAGTCTAAACTCATAGCTATATTTCTATTCAAAGATGCGACTTCGACTTAAAACTAGAATAAATATAATAAATCAATGTCGTCTCATCTAGGACTGGGCCGATAAACAATATTAATCGTGATAGATTTTTTGTCAAAGGCAATGATAAGATCTGCATTTTTTTAAGTCTATAATGATCTAAGAGCCAATCACACAGCAGAAATGTGCAAGAATGGGGAATCTAGAACCTGTTGATATTAGAGATGTACCGAATATTCCACCAAAAATGTAGCGGCTGAAAATATATGTTAGGCTATTTATTGGACCTTTAATTTGTGTGGCTTCAGCCATTGTTGGGATTAGGGTTGATTCGATAGAATAATTGTCATGGTCTTCGCTCCCGTCGCAACCTGCTCGCGAAAAATACAGTTTATTCTCCGTTCATCTATGTAACGACTCATTGGTCTTTCAATCTATCAGGTAACGCATCACAGCGTCAGTACACCGCTTCAGCCTTTCGCTTTCACACTTTTGCTTTGTCATTTTAGTGTAAACCTCAGATGCTGTTGGTTGTGCACCTTTTTACCAAAAACGTTTGTTGACGCCATTATATTAACACAGATCACTCTGCCTATTCATGCCAGGGGCCCGGCAGAAAAAGTGACCGACAGGTGGTCATTTGTGTGCAACTTATTTTTATTTATGATCTGTTATGGGTAAAACAAAGACCATGGGGTCAAGTAGTTGAAACTGTAGGCTGCAAATAATTAATTCATTATGAATTCATTAATTATTCATAAATAATTTATTAATTTACGTTAGACATAGTATAATGCCAAATTGGTCGACCTCACCCAATACTAGTTGGGATAGTCTTTTAAATCTGGAAGCATTCACAACTTTATATATATTTTGTTTCTAAACGAATCCGACAATTCGAACAAACAATTCAGTGAATTACTCATTAAGACAGAGTAGTGGCACGTAATGTTCTTAAAGAGTCATATCCGAGCATCCATAACAGGAATAAACTGCACAAAATTAATAACTTGGACACAAAATAGAGATCATTTTTTTCAGTATTTCACATCTCGAAGTGATTTGTTTTACAAGCTAACACCAGTTCAATCTTATATTAAATTAAAATGGGGATTCTTGCCATTTCTCAGTAATTAATTTGTAAGAACTTCAAAGTAATTCAAAGTGAAACCTGTTAATATGCTATGCATTATTCTGAAAATGCTGCGTTCCACACAATTCCTTCATGGTGTCCAAACACAAATCTATTAAGATAACTCAATCATTTGTACACATTTAAGTTGACTAAAGATTGTCCCAAAAAAGCCACAAGTAGGGCTGGGCGATAATGCAATCTCGATAAAGTGTTGTCCAAATTGAAGAATGATGATATACATTTCGATATCAGAAGCTTCCATATTTTAAAGAGCATCACAATAACGACTGAAGCCACTAAAGTAAGAGGGTCCATTAAATAACCTATTTTCGATAGGCAATAATAATTGGCGGCCGAAATTTTGATAAATCTCTAATATCAACACACTTCAAGATTCCAGTCACTGCACAGTTCTGTTGATTGACTCTTAGGGTGCTTTCACACCTGCCTTATTTAGTTGGATTGAATCGCACTAGAGTTCGTTTCCCCTTTTGGTGCGGTTCGTTTGGGCAGGTAAGAATGCAGCAATCGTACTCGAGTGCGCACCAAAAGCAGACCAAATAAGCGTACCGAGACCTGCTTGAAGAGGTGGTCTCGGTACGCTTGCAAACGAACCCTGGAGCGGTTTGTTTGTGGTGAGAATATGATCCGAACTAAAACAGGTCCAACCGCAAAAAGTACTGCACGTTTTGGACTAGTTCAGTTGCCGTAGACCGATGCGCTGTGCATTATGGGATATGGAGGAATAATATTTATTGAAAGCGCTTTACCAACAGAGAGAGAGAGAGAGGGGAAAACATTACCTGATGGATCGTTGGTAATATTTACGCAAGATGACCATGTCGCAGTTAGGAAATATTTTCAACAACATCTGGCCAATGAGAGATGTGGATTTTGTCAGATGACTGCATTTTGGTTCGTTTCAACTGGTTCAGACCAAAGCCAGCAGTGTGGTGTGAAAACAACCCAAAGACGGCAGAAAATGCAACAATGTATCATTTATTACCCTAGGTCTGGACCAAATGAAGCGAACTACAGATGTGAACGCACCCTTAGATCAATCTAAAGTAAAGTCCAGAGCTAATTGTTTTTGACATAAATTTTATTGCGATTTGATATAATATCGGCTCAACCCTAGCCTTAAGCATTGCGTCGTTTCAACTCATTTCAAATAAGTAGTTTGAACAAGCAGCAAAAGCCATTGAGTGTAGGAACACAAAGACTAAACATTCAATGCAGGTCAAAGCAACAAAGAAAGCTTCTAGTACAAAATGAAAACTCTGTGTGAATCTTGAATAAAAAGCAGGGTACAACGCTCAGATTTCAGATGCTTTCAGCACACAAAGCCAGAAGCAATCCAGGGAAACTAGATAATACACCCTCCAGAGTCATACATTACAGAGTTTTGGGGAATTAACATGAGAAAGCACAGAATATAAATCAGAGCAGCAGCACACCGATCAATGCTTCAATGCACAATTCATAGCGAAACCCATAAAGCCTAAAAACATGCCGTACAGTCAGGTACTTTCCGAATGCATTCATTTCTGGAAGCCAGTTCTCATTTACAGAACTGCTTTTTGACAGCAGTGAGTGAAAGGAACAAAGCCTTCGATTGAATAGAAAGTGTCCTGCATAATTGCACTTTTTCCTGAGCAAAAACATAATGACTATAATAGATTTATCCCATGACTGACAGAAGACACCCATTAAAACGCCATTCAGCACAGCAATTTAAATAGCAAAATAAACGTAGTGCATTTATTACAAGAACCGTGACATGTTAAAAGACTCCATTATCACAACGCTGTGTCAAAACTCCTTTATTTTAATCACTCTGAATCACAACATTTGACATTACTTCACCAAGGTCACTTACATTTATGATTTACATTAAATGTCATTTAAATTTGAAAAATTGTTAATAAATAAAGGTTTCAATGAGCATTTCGTTTACATGAAATCACCTTTTTTAATTTACCGTATTTTCCGCACCTGATAGCCTTCAATTCTGTCGTGTGACTCTGTTGAGCTGCGACTCCATGCGCGTCCATCCTACTAATACTGTGAAAAACCAAGTGAAGCGAATGAATTCGGAGCTTGCTGTCAATCCGGGAATACCAACAATATTACTCTAACCGCTGGATATTGATATAAAAAGGGCGTTCAAAGTGAAGCTGCGAGCTTCGTGAGAGCAATGGACGACAGACGGTGAACACACTTTTACTCGCCCGGCGCTGCCTACCAGGACGAGTTACGCCACTATATGTGAATGGATTGCCGATGCCTGGGCTAAGGTATCTGCTTTAATGTCCCATTCACACGGGGCGTCAGCGTCAACGATTCCCATTCACTTTGAATGGGTGACGTCAGGCGTTGTGGATCCGTTGGCGCTGCTTCAGAGACTTGCTTAACTTTTCAAGCGGCGACGGAAGCGTCAGCCAATCAGATCACTGTATGCAAATACACCAGCTAGACAGTGATCTATTGCTGACTAATTTCATTGGCTAACGTTGCTATGACAATTATGTCAGCCCCAACTTCAGACACGTCCTCTGTCAAGCGTTGTGGCTGAAGCCCCGTGTGAATGGGGTGTACCTGTTGTCCGAGCTTTCTCGAAAGCCGGCATTATTGCTGAACGGCCACCCGGCATCGAGTCTGATTCCGAAAATGGCAGGAGAGAACACGGCATGTTTGATGGTAAAAATGCCTAGCTGTTCAATTCAGACACAGAATATGAGGACTTTGATGGATTCGTGGAAGAAGACTGATTTAAAAATAATGTGAGTGTATTGTTAATTAGTACAATAACGTTCAACTAAACTACAGTAACCGTTTTGCTTTCATTATCTTGTTTTGTAGACTGTATGTTTTAGTGTGCGCCTTATATGGTGCGCCTCAAGTATGGGTTAAGTAGAGAAATAGACCCCGTAATTAAGACTGCGTCTTATAATCCGGCGTGCCATATAGTGCGGAAAATGCGGTAATCTGATTCCGTTTTGACCCCAAAATGGGATATTTCGTCTTTGACCAATATGTGAAGCTGCTTTGACACAATCTACATTGTAAAAGCGCTATACAAATAAAGCTGAATTGAATTGAATGTGCAAACATCAGATTTTCAGCACATGATTTAATTATAATTAGGGCTGAGCGATATAGCAAAAATGCAAACGCAATTAATTATTTTCCATATTGAGCGATAACGATATATATATAGCGATATCAGTTGTTAATGCTTCTAGATTTTAAAGAGTACCCCAACAATGACTGAAGCCACAAAAATTAAAGGGTCTATTAAATAGCATAACAAATTTTCAGCCGATAAAGTTTTGGTGGCCGAAAATTCGGTGCATCTCTAATATCAACACACTTCTAGATTCCCATTATTGCACATTTCTGCGGAGTGATTTGCTCTTAGACGATTATACTGTCAACATAATCACAATTCAACATAATATCGTTTATCAGCCAAGCCCTAATTATTAAATATTAAAGTTTGTGCTAATAAAGTGGCATAGTTTTAATGTTTTGCCATGGAACATCCACAATAAAATAATTGAGTTTGTTATGTCAATAATAATAAAATAAAAACAGACTCAAATAGCACTGAATAACAGTCTTGTAACTCACAGTATGTCTGTCTCAGGGGTCTTACACCTTTTCCAACTTCAAATTTCAGCACTTTTCAAGCACTAAAGGTGCATTTTAATGCTTTCCCAGCACTTAACCACCACGGTAAATTATGTTGATTAATGCTGTTTGTACTTTTTCACATTTAAATCCATTGTGCAATTTAATAAAAACAATGCTGAATACTTTGGAACATGGATTTATAGGGCTAGTTCACCCAAAAATGGTACAAATAATAACAATAATAATTTTAAAAAGTTCAGTTATTGGATATCTTTTTAAGTTTTGCTCTCTTTCTTACAAAGACCGTTGTTGCTATAAGATGACGTTTGCAAATAATAAGTTACATGTCAACTGTTATAAACGATTTCTAAGTGCTGTGTTGGGTGTTTTTAGGTAAAAAAGTCTGCGTGAATTTCTCCTAAATATGTATATTCGGTGAACATTTTGCAATGGAAACTGGTCGCACACCAACAATTTTATGCACAGATGCTCCCAAATATATTTTGAGCTTGCATAGATAAGAGTTTGGGCGCATATGCAGCTAAAACAGTCGCAATTTCGAGCCCTGCAATTTCCAATTCAAGCACTTTTCCAAAATCCAAGCACTTTTTTTTACCTTGAGAACACCATATTAAAAATTAAGCATTTTCCAGGATTTCCAGCACCCGTGCGAGCCTTAAACCTGACTCTATTCACAAGCAGCTGCTATTTTACTCAGCACAGAACAAAAAAAAAGTGTGTTTTGTTGGAGTAAATGATGAGTTGTCTTTGGGTGAACAGGAAACGCACACAGGCGGATCGAAAACTGGAGTTTGGTTGAACGCGGGTCATTTATCAGGGAAACAACAGCAACTTGATTTGTTTTCGTGTCAGTTTGTCTTCCTACCGCAGTAATTATTGTGTCCTGTTTAGTTTGCTGAAGGACAGAATCATCCCTCGAGTGTCTTTCCTCATTCCTGCCCTTAAACCGCACAAGTTCTCTCGAAATCATGGTGGAAGAAGCAGCCGTCTTCCTCAGCAACATCAAGCAGCGTTGCCATTTGCTCCAGTAATGACCAGAGCGGCACACACACACACACCAAAGCCATGAAAATGTACACTTTTCATTAATAATTCAGCGTCTGCCAGCACTCTTGGCGTGGATGGAGTGGTCTGAGGTGCTTTTCCGCAAGTTTAAAGACTTTGAGTCATTACGACTAATGTAACATCATCAAGTTCAGTTCATGCAAATGACGTTTGGCAGCGTCGCTTTCTAATGATTCCAAAACAAAAGTTTCTGCCAGAATATAATAGTGCACTGCCAAAGACGGTCTGATGATCTGCTGCAGAACTCTAAATCATCATGAAGTCCGCGTGAAGCAGAAGTTGCTGAGACTTTTATTTCAGTACGTTGATGTACTTCCAGCTGAGGTGGAATATTAAGTTGGGGCCGGGGCTTTCTATTTGCGCATCATTCCCTCATAGTAAACTAAATGGAAATAGTATAGGTCAGCACAATATATGGTTTCAGCATTGCCCATATGCAATAGTCACATCACAAAGATATGCAATGTTAAGTCTTGATTATAGCCGACCAGAAGCTACATAACTGCATTTAATCACTGTATTTATATGAAATTTATAGAATTTATGCAATAAAATAGTATTTTTTGTCTTGTTTCCAGTCTAAATATCTACATTTCGAAGGGAAAGCAAGATTATTTTGCTAGGGCAGATATTTGGACTAGAAATTAGGGTTGTCACGAAACTGCAATTCGATGGCAATCGATACTGAAATTTTAAAAACGTCCATTTCCCGCTACCATTTGAGCGCGTTCTTAAACAGCTGATTGGCTATTCTGTTCAAACGATCAACAGTAATGACTGTGATCGGACGTGAAGGACATCAGTTCACCGAACTCGCCGCTGTTTACTGAGTGTAACCACAGATGCAGGAACATTGGAGCATTTTAAAGTCACGTTGATCAGCTGGTTTGTCTATAAGCTGACATATGAGCGATCCGCTGATGAATCATGGTTTGCATTTTTCAGTTTGGCTTTTCATTTTAATATTGGCAGTCGTGACACGGAAGAGGAGTCGATATTAAATGTTAAACCGGCAAAATTAGCCGTTTTTTGATTTTCGTTTTAAAAATCAAAAACAAAAAACGCATTGAAGTTCAATTTTCATTTTTTAACTTTAAAACTAAAATAAAATTAAAAAAACGACTCGTTCTTTGTTTTTCAATATCTGTTTCGAAAATGAATATCGGATGACCAAAAGATACACTGACCTTAACCAAGGTATCTCCCGCCCAATCCATATGCGTTTGCAAACAAAAAAAAGGAAAATGCTTGTAAAGAGCGTGATGCGCACAGAAATCCACGCATTCTCAATTAAGTTCTCTTTAACCTAATTCTGCCTAAATTGTAGAAAAATCTTTAAGATGACAGGACTTAATCAAGCCTTTTTCATCTAGAGAATTACAGTTATTAATAGCTCAGTCCTTATTAATGATCAGTTTATAAAATACATCTACAGATCTGCTGAAGAATAAGACGAATGTGCAATAACTCTAATATTTTTAGCTTAACATCGCGTGCGTCAAAGATGTAGTCATTGATGTAAGCCTGCTAACTGATCAAATGACAGAAAAAGTAAACTTAATTTATACATATAATTAAATAATAATAATAGTTAAAAGCCTGGGTGCTGGTCCACAGAGGGCTCTTATTTTGAGGGCTACGTCACGAGCTCAGATTTGGTTGACCAATCAAAGGATAGTTGGCGTTTTAGCACCGCCTACATGTGTATAATGAATTTTGAAGTTATCCATTTTCCTATCCTAAATTTAAAAAAACGAAAGTCCAGCCAAAATCTCGTTTTTTTTTTTCGTTTCTTGTGAGCAAATGAAAAACGGTCGTTTTCTTAATTTTCCTTTAGTTGTTTGAAAACAAATATGGATTGAACGGAAGATACCCTGATTGACCTAACATGCACCCCTGTAGTCTTGCGTTGTTATATTTCTCTACTGTTTTTAATCTGTACCTCTATCAATAAGATTTATTTAATAACGTTTGTTAAGATACACCACTATTATTAACTAAAAAAAAAAGCATTTAACCTTCGATAAAAGACATTATAGCACTTTTGAACTGTAACTGTGGTCCCCTGGTTTATGCAATAGTGTTATGTGGATTTAGCATCACTGGGTTTAAATCTCAGCAAATGCAAGATCTCTCATATGCCAATGCAACATAAATCTTAAATACAATGTTGGATGTTTTATGTGAAAGCGTGCCAAATATGCATTACTATCATTGAATTCAGAGAACCTGGGATGAAGTCTAAGATGCATGTGATACATTTATGATGATTTAAGACATTTTTGGAGCCTGAAATATTCAATTTCTGTTAAATTATAGAGTTTTACAAGTAACTAATGGGAGAATTACCTTACAGCGAATGACGAACAGTAAATGTCAAACCCAAACCACACTGACAGCATTGATAATTTCTCAATCTCTTTGGCTTTTCAGTGAAGTGGATAGCAAGAGAAGTGCATATGAACGCCAATTGAGCTGTATATTGAGCTTGATAAACAATCTGATTGCCAACATTCAATCAAATGAAACCCCTTTTAAATCAATAGTGGTAGAAGTTTACTATGAAGTTGACATTAGCATGGTAAAATGATGGTATTACAATTGACATGTTATTAAAATTTCTCTAGCACAATATTGATACTGTACACCAATGTATTCCCAAAAATACCATGGTACTCTCGTACTACATGTCCTAAATCATAGTAATAGTCTGGTGTATTGTTTTAATTATTGTTCTGTCATACTTGAGTGCCATAATAAACGAATATAGACATTATAAAGCAACTCTAAAGAAATTAATCAAGGTGTTTTTTCTAATATTGTTTTGTGAGATGTGTATGAATATTGTCTTTCTGTTCAACACACACACACACACACACACGTTGTTTAGCCGCTTTAGCTTTTGTAAGCACGAGTTCACAACACACACACACACGACCAGCAGATCAAACCGTCACATAAATCAAGCCAAACAGATCAATCACAATCCTCTCGTCAATAAAAACACAAATGTCACCTCTGTCGCTGTCAAAGACGATTATTATCCCGCTCGGAAACACTCGAGCTGCGCTAGCAGAGCTAACGGCGGATATGACAAAGAGCGTTAGCATTAGCATCCAGACTGAGGTGCAAAACACACTCACCTAATACAACACAGACAATCGTAAATGTTTAAGACACCTCAAATATTGACAACAGATTCAAAGCAAACCGCGTTAAAAAGCGAAACACACAGAACATGTACACGTTAGCACTCATTTCAATAAACACAAGTGACACAAATCACAGTCTTGAGGCGCTATAATGACATCTCAGGCATGCAAACACGAAATAAAGCCATGAGGTCAACGCAGTGCAAATCCTATTGGCTAAAAGCACAAAACAATAATTGAAATGAGCATTCCTGCGCAAAACACGAGATATAAAATGCAAACTTACCCCCCGGAGGATCCAGCCCGATCTACAAGCATCCCATAGATCCAAAAGACACTAAAACAACCCTCCAAGGAAATGTGCTGGGTTTACACACACATCCACACACACGCAGACCCATGCACACACACATTCACACACACTGGAGATCCACAGCCAGGCCGGTTGCATGAGAACAGTTCAGATCTACTCCATATCCAGCGACAAAAGCGGCTGGGAAAACCACATTTCGCCTCGGGTTTCGATCCGGGGTGTTGAAATACAGCTAGTCCTTGATTTTCAGACTGATAGATTCCCAGAAAGCGACGTTTTTAGGTCCAAACACACGCAGAAAAGCGAGCTGCAGGGGAAAAGTGCTTTGCTTTGCCTCCACTAGAGCTCTAATGGCTCTTTACGCCTGTTTGCAGCTCTCGCGGCGAGACATTAGCTGCGTCCCAAATGGCACACTATACACTATGCACTCATGCACTATGTACTTATGCACTTACACACTCAACAGGGTAGTATATGTATGTAGTGTCGTCCCAAATGGCACACTAATGTTTTTTTACTAAGCGGAAATTCAAACCGTTTCCCAGATGACGTTTGACGGTTGCCAAATCATTGAAGTAAACGGCCGAATTATCAAATAATACCTGCCGTGAGTATTGCCGCAATCACCATCGGGAGGCGCTATAATCACTCTCGTAAAAGAATTTTGCTTTCACCATCCAAATTAAATAAAGTTATTCAACATGTGCGTCCGATAGCTCCGCCTCTTCCGCTACGTAAGCAAACCTGCGGTCGTTGAGTGCGTGAAGTGTCCATCATTCCACACTTCATTTTAGCGGCTGAATGAGTGCATCATCCGGGTAATTAAAGTGCACTTATTATTTTTAGAGTTTTCAGTGTGAACGCACTACTTACACTATTTATACTACAAAATGGCATAGAATAGTGCATAAGTATGCGATTTGGGACGCAGCTATTGAACCAACGCAACTCAACATGAGCGCATGCGCAGTCCGGACACAAGGATCCAGATGGAGCGGAGTTTCTGGAGGAAAACACGGAGGTGGAGTTCTGCGGTCTAGATTGGGACACGCGGGTGGGAGTTTGTTTGAGTCTAGGATTATTTATTAAATCACATACAAATACTTCAGAACTTTAAAAACGTGTTACATTTATTTTGAAACATTTATTTATTTATAAAAATGATTAAAACTGTAGTTCATTAAAATAAAATTAATAAATTCACCAAAAAAATGTTTTATGGTGTTAAATCTATTATACAAAATTAAACTATAGTTATGTTAAACGAATATTAATGAATATTCACACAAAATACTTCAGAAAATACAAGGTCTTTCTTGAATTTATTTTAAACATTGATTAAAACTGTTGTTAAATTAAAATAAATTCATCAATTCACAACATATTAAATAAAAATAAAACAATAGTTAAATTAAAAGTATTGATCAAATCACACTAAAATACTACAGAAAATAAAAAGATGTTGAATTTACTTTAAAACATTTATTTATAAAAATAATTTAAAATGTAGTTAAATGAAATTAAACTATTCATCAATTCATACAAATGCAAAAAAATGTATTAAATTAATTTAAAAATATTTATATTTTATACAAAATTCAACTAGTTAAATTAAAAATATTCATCAAATCACTAAAATACTTCAGAAAAATACAAAAACTAAAAAAATACCAAATATGTAACTATTTTAAATAATACTCATCAAATTACAAAAAAGGTACAGAAAATAACATTTATTTTACATTATTTATTTATTATTTTTATTACAATAGCTAATAAAATAAAACAAAGAATAACGTATTATTTAACCGATCCAACACACACAAACACACACACACACACACACACACACACACACACACACACACACACACACACAAACAAACAAACAAACAAACACAACCTCATGCAACAATAATGAAGCTGGTGAGTTTCAATTGGTTTATTTCTTTATTAACAAAATAGCTTAAAACTATTTCAATAAAAAAAATATATATATTTTAATAAAAAAACTGATTTAAAAAATCTGTATTTATGTAAAATACAAAACACCAAATAAAACTATATAGTAAATTGCATTTATAATGGCATGATAATTTGAACACTTATGCTACTCTGTTTTTCCTCATCCCAAGGTTTCCATAATCCTGGACCAGGCCGTATCCTGAGCAGCTGCTGTGGTGGTCGTGGAGGAGTGCAGAGCATGAGACTGATTCCTGAAAGACCCCAGTGACAAACGAGTCCTCTCATTGATCCTAAATAGAGGAGAAATAGTCGTGACCAAATTCGTTCTTTCGTTTTGAAAAGAAATTTTAAAGCTCCATCACCGTGATTAGATCCTTGAGCGTATTCCAGAGTGTAGACCGGATGTCTGTGCTGGCAAGTACAACGTGACGCGTTTGTGTGTGCAGCATTAAGTCATGAGAAAGACTTGGTTAGAACCAATCAGCGCGCTCTATTGTGTATGAAGTGCAACTTCATTAATATGCATGATCGCTTCCAAGACTGTTTGTACCTGTACAGTGTTCAAACAGCAGAGAGACGACACGTTGTGTTGCCAAAACAAGTGGAAGAACAAGAATTGCTTGGAGAAACGGGTCATCAGTGTTGTGTTTATAAAAGAGCTGCAATGAAGGTTTTGTTTTATTTCCTGCTATGAGAGCGCAGCTGGACTCATGTGTGGATTACAGCGCACACGTGAAGGGACTCACTGGTGATCAAAACCAGTTTCAAGAGTTCACCCTTAGCTGATGATTGATTATAAAGCATGTTTGGCATGCTGTCCCGGAAGAGAGCTCTGAGCTCATCAGATCCTCGAGCCCAGGGCTCCCCCCATTGCAGGACGAGAGGGGAGTCCGAGTTCAGGTAGGTCTCGAGAACTCGCCTGCTTGATGATGGTAGATGTAGATTATGAATGCTACAGAGTGTGAATACTGGATTCAATGCTTGTCTATGATGTCAATATAGTTTTGTAAATTTACTTGTGTCACATGTTTTTGGTCTGTGGGAGGAAACTGGAGAGCCAAGGAAAAACCCACACAAGCACGGGGAGAACATACAAACACCACACAGAAATGCCGACTTGGCCAGGTAAGATCTGAGCCAGTGACATTCCTGCGGTCAGGCAATGACGCTAACTATTAGGCCTCCGTGCTGCCCTGACAAGGAAAGGGGAGGAGTAGGGGTGGAAGGAGGGATTCTTCAAGACGAAGATGGCTAAGGTAAGATACTCTTGTTATTTAGAGTGATTTAGGAATTGTCTGATTGGTAAATCGTGCGTTAGCTAATGAGGACTAGCTGCTATCAATGTAAGCATGTGCTCCTCTCGAAATTTGTTTATCAACTTCACTTAAATCAGGCTTGGAAATCGGGCGCCAAATTGTCTGGTCATTGAACTGGCCCGAGGGCTTATACCATCAGGAAAACAGAGCGCCAATTGATTTTGACTGTTTTGACCAATACTTTGTGTTCAGGTACCGGTCACCCAACTAGGTAAACAATTTAATAATCTAACAATGGGGTTTTACTGGATTTTCAGCGGGAACCCGCTTACGAGACTTTTGAATGACTCCCGGTGCATGCGTTAGTCATATGAGACAAAGAGATCTCTGGAAATTAATGCACACGAATGAAAGACAATTTATTAAAAATGTTACAACTCAAGGCTGATTTATACTTCTGCGTCAAGCGCATGTGTATGCTACGGCGCAGCCTACACGTGGACGCACAGCCCTCGCCGTGGCACGCACATCAAAAAATGTAACTAGCACAAGCTCTGTGATTGGTTGGCTTGGTAGCGCTATTGAGTGTGGGCAGGACCGAGCGCTGCGCGAGGGCTTATACCCTCCTGCATCCAATATCTGGTTTGTCATGGGGGATATGCAGGAAACGTTCCAGATTGAAAGTGAAAGTGCCAAACTACAGTTAAAGTCCACAAATTAATCATTTGGCAAATCGTTCGATTACTGATGTCCATGTAAACACAGTCCCTGTTTTTCTCCTCTGTGTTTGTTTAGCCTCTGTGTAAATCAGTGCATGCACATACTAAAACTCCCCTTTTCATGCAAACCCTTCCCTGACACTCCCATCTAAACAGAGCTGGACTCACACACTTTCCTGACTTTTTTTTCCAAACTAGAGGTGTGATAACACCCTAGCTGTTTCTCAATATGTGTTCTTGTCTGTACTTGTGTTCTTGTTTCCTCGTGAAATGTCATGAACCGTCGCCGAAGTACTGCTCCAATTCAAAGTTCACATCTTCCCAATGTAATGGATGCCAGCCAGTAGCTGCTGCGCAAGTAAACCTCACTCCTCCTCCAGAATTAAGTGCTGGAGTAAGACAGAAAGAGTGTTTCTGCGTGTGGTTTGTCATGCCCACTCACCTGCGTGAGGCACTCTCAGTTTGATCATGTTTTGAGTAGTGGTTGTTTTACTGCGCTCAGTGATTCTGCATCTCCGTCATGGATAATCTGGCTGTGCATCAGGACAGATGTGGTGATGAGTGTCGTACAGAAAGCAGAGCTCAAGCGCTGTGACACCGAACAGCCAATGATAATCTGCTCTGTTTACCCAGGACTCGGAGCGCGCACACACATTCAGGCATTCCAGGCCAGTTGCCGAGCAACCGGTAGATGATAATAGCAGAGCTCTGACAGGAGGAGCCGCGGGGAAGGGAATTAATGGGCTGATTTTCACACTGTGAGGGTGGCAATCGGCCCTCAGTTACTGCATCCTCCTCTGGAGCAGCAAACGCTTCAGGAACGCCAGTCACTTCTGCTCTCTTATACTCTCAACAGCATGCGTAACCCAATGCTGGGTTAAATATGGACAACCACAACAGCTAAAAGTTAAATTTAATAGAAAATCTAGCCCAGTGGTTGGGTTTTCTCTATATTTGACCCAACGTTTCTATTCTGTAAAAGTGTACAATGAAAATGCTGGGTTGCGTTAACTCAGTGTGGGGTCAAAATATGGACCAACCCAACAGTTGGGTTAAAAAGTGTCATTTAAATTTAATAGAAAAAAGACCAAATGGTCAATATTTTACCCAATGTTGCGTTAAGTTTTTCTATTTTGTTAAAGGGTCACGAAACACCAGAACACATGTGTTTGAGCTGTTGACAGTGGTATATGTGTCCCACACTGCTAAAAACACTATTAGGACACCTATATTTCACTAAAAAGTGTAAATTGGTTGTTTTTGCGTTATTTCAAGCAAATTCGTACTTCTGGTTTGAAACGAATGTTTGAAGCTGCTCACGGTCATGACATAATAGTGTGTATTCCAGCGTGCAGACTGGATGCCTGTACCAGAGTGTGTTTTATTACGTCTTACAGTGTGATGCATTAATGCATGAGTAAGGCTTGGTTCAAACCAATCAGCGCGCTCTATTGTGCAACTTCATTAATATTCATTACTGTCACAGTGTTTAGCCGACAGAGACGCCACGTTGTGTTGGCAAAACAAGCGTGAAGTGTTGCTTTTATAGTTTGCTGCAGTGAAGTTTTGTTTTCATTTTCTCTCTGTGAGAGCTCAGCTGGAGTCACGTGTGGATTAACAGTGTACGCGACGCTCGACAACAATAACTTACGTGTCTAAGGAGGATTATTGTTTACCTGAGAGCTGTTCTCGTCTGCAAACGCTGAGATCCGGATTCGCTTGTAGTCTCCTCTTAATAAAGACGTGGCTCTAGTTGCTGGTGATTGTCCTGTCTCTACAGATTTGGTAAGTGAGTGACCAGTGCTCTTTGTTTATTTAGTTTGTTCGTATCGAATAAAGTTAACTATTGCACCGAGTGCAAACATAGCACCGCATTTTGTGACCGGAATAACACACGCGGCTTTCTGACGCTACCTGCCGTGTGCATCTAAGTTTCCGGGAAATGCAGAGGGTTTTTTTTCTCTCATTCGCCGTGCGGTATCAAACATTGCATGAAAAATACACGCTTAGAGCAGATCCTCCAATCAAATATCGCGTTTGTCGCGAGGGGCATGAATGAATTCCCTGAATGAAAGAGCAAAACTGCAGTTAAAGTCCACCATTTAATAATTTGGCAAATAATTCGACTACAGATGTCCATGTAGGTTAAACACCATTACTTTCTCATGTGTATGTGTGTGTGTGTGTGTATGTGTGTGTCTGTGTATTTTGACTGAAACTCACGCGCGCCCAAATAGACACTCCCACACCATCCCACTTTAGTTCCTCCGACACTCCCCCCTAAACAGAGCTGGACACGCCCACTTTTCTGACTTTTTCCAAAGTAGAGGTGTGAAAACACCCTGCTGAAACGAGCGGGTTTCATGGCCCTTTAAAGTGCATTATGAAAAATGCTTTTTTTTTTTTTTTTTTAACCCAATGTTGGGTCAAATATGGACAAACCCAACAGTTGGCTTAAAAATGTGTAATTCTAATATATTAAATAATAAAAAAATAATAGAGTTTTATTAAAATTCTACTCTATTAAAGTGAACTACAAAAATGTTGTTTTTTTAACTCAATGTTGGGTCGAATAAACCCAACAGACCATATTTAACCCAGCATCAGGTTAAGTTTTCTATTCTATTAAAGTCATTTAAATTTAATGAAAAAAATTAACCCCATTTAACCCAATGTGGGGTCAAAAACTGACAAACGCAACAGTTGTTTACACCTGAAGTGTCATTTAAATGTAATGATTGGGTTTGTCCATATTTTACCTAATGTTGGGTTATGCTTTTCTATTCTATTTAAGTGCATTATGAAAAATGCTGGGTTGTTTTAACCCAATGTTGGGTCAAATATGGACAAACCCAACAGTTGGATTAAAAAATGTGTAATTCAAATATATTAAATAATAAAGAATTAATAGTTTTATTAAAATTCTACTCTATTAAAGTGAACTACAAAAATGCTGGATTATTTTAACTCAATGTGGGGTCAAATATTGACAAACCCAACAGTTGTGTACACCTGAAGTGTCTTTTAAATGTAATGATTGGGTTTGTCCATATTTGATTCTGTGTTTGGTTATGCTTTTTATTCTATTCAAGTGCATTATGAAAATGCTGGATTATTTTAACCCAGTGTGGGATCAAATGGGGTCAAATAACTGCCAACCTAACCCTACAGTTGGGTTAAAAGTGTCATTTAAATTTAAAAGAAAAAATAACCCAATGGTTTGGTCTGTCCATATTTAACCCAATGTTGGGTTATGTTTTTCTATTCTATTTAAGTGCATTATGAAAATATTGGGTTGTTTTAACCCAATGTTGGGTCAAATATGGACAAACCCAACAGTTGGATTAAAAAATGTGTAATTCAAATATATTAAATAATAAAGAATAAATAGTTTTATTAAAATTCTACTCTATTAAAGTGAACTACAAAAATGCTGGGGTATTTTAACTCAATATTGGGTTGAATAAATCCAACAGACCATATTTAACCCAGCATCAGGTTAAGTTTTCTATTCTATTAAAGTCATTTAAATTTAATGGAAAAAATGAGCCCAGTGGTTGGGTTTTCTCTGTATTTGACCCAGTGTTTCTATTCTATCTAACTGCACTGAAAATGCTGTTTTTTTAACCCAATGTGGGGTCAAATATTGACAAAGTGTCATTTAAATGTAATGATTGGGTTTGTCCATATTTGACCCTGTGTTGGGTTATGCTTTTTGTTCTATTAAAGTGTACTATGAAATGCTGGGTGATTTTAATCCAGTGTGGGATCAAACATGGGTCAAATAACAACTTAACCCAACAGTTGGGTTAAAAGTGTCATTTCAGTTGATTATATAAAATAGCCCAATAGTTGGGTTTTCTCTATAATTTGACCCAAGTTTCTATCTTATCACTGTAGGGTCAAATGTGGACAAACCCAACAGTTGTTCACATACAAGGTGTCATTTCATTCATTGTCATTCAATGTGGTGGGGGCGGGGGGGGGGGGGGGGGGGGTTAAAAAGTGTCAATTAAATATAAAAAATTACAGACAAATAATTAAAAGACTATTAATAAAATTATATTAAGATTCTATACGTGAAAGTGTACTATGAAAATGCTGGGTTGTTTTAACCCAGTGTGGGGTCAAATATGGACAAACCCAACAGTTGGGTTAAGTGTCATTTCAATTTATAAGAAAAAATAGCCCAATGCTTGGGTTTGTACATATTTGGCGCAATGTTGGGTTAAGTTTTCATATTCTAGTTAAGTGCATTATGAAAAATGCTGGGTTGTTTTATCCCAATGTTGGGTCAAATATGGACAAACCCAAAAGTTGGATTAAGTGTCATTCATGGCCACAGCCATGTCACCCTGCAGCCCAAGACCGGTTACTCACTGAAGCTAAGCAGAGCTGAGCCTGGTCTGTACCTGTATGGGAGACACAAGATCAAATCCATCACGTGTTTCATACAGCAGCCGTTTCCCCGCGTTTTTAATCCGTCTGTAATTGTCACAGCCAGGCGAAATACATTTACATCCTGATTTGTGTTTGCCGTGGTCAGCGCGCCGCTCGCTATGCTAATTAATGAGCAGTGGTGGTGAGGAAGCTGCTGTGGAAGGTAATGAGGTGAGACAAAGGGCTAAAACGCAAGCTTGATTTCTTCCTGTGTTCGCCGCCATCTGTGAAGCTTTATGATGGTAAACCGGCGCTGGATCTTTCTCCTTCACCGTACAGATGTGGCATTGTTTTGCTCCTCATCCGTGGGTTTCGCAGCGCCGAGCGTGAGGAATCAAAGGCACGCTTTTGACAAGGCCTCAAATTACCTACAAATCACAGCGCTGGAAAGCAGGAGACAGGTGCACCTCACAGTCAGTATCCTGATGAGCTGATGCATATTCACATACTGCTCCAAACAGGCTTTGTGTGGGGGAAACTGATGCGCTTTAATGAAACTGGAGGAATACGAGCGCTCTTTACATGTGAAAGACTCATTTTACAGTATTCAGGCGACTCTTTATATGGATTTCCCCCTGGTTTCTCATGCAGGTATAGCTGAATTAAGCTCTCCATAGACTTTAATTCATGCAAGTTTTTCTGACATGGAATAAAAATGAATGCAATTATAACTTTTCATCTCTCGATTCAGAGTTTTGTCCCTGGAAATTCAGGGAAAAAGTCAAAATTGTGAGATAAATAGTCCTAATTAACTTCACATAACCTTCCATTTCAGTTTGTTTTGCCATCCCGTCTAAACTTTTAGGATAGCGGGTATCAGATTTGTTTCCCTCGCTCGAGTGCTTGACAGAGCCCCTGCGCGAAGCTACAGTTGCTAAGCCATGATTGGTGGTTGGCAGTTTTTGGGTGTGGCTTAACGAAGGTTCATTTACAGTAGCATTTAATGAACTTGCCTTAAATACTGTAAATAGTCAAGTTCTGGATCAACCGATTCAGAGAATCAGAGTAACAAGTTACAAATATATTTTGTGCCTTAATTATATTATAAAGTAACATATATTTAATATTTAAGGTGTGAACCTACACTGGTCCCACAGCCTGGTTTTAGAGGGGTTTTGGCCATTTCCAGGCTGCTTTCCAGCCATTTACACCCTAGTCTTAGCTGGTCAGGCTGGGAAATGACCAGCTAAAACCAGCTTGACCAGCCTGGTTTAAGCTGGACATTGCTAGTTTTGGCTGGGCTCCCAGTCTGGCTAGGCTGGTCAAGCTGGTGTTAGCTGGTCATCTCCCAGCCTGACCAGCTAACACCAGGCTGGAATTGGCAGGAAACCAACCTGGAAGTGGCCAAAACTCCTCTTAAACCAGTCTGGCTGACCAGCTAAAACCAGCCAACCAGCCTAGGCTGGTTTAAGCTGTTTTTTTTTCAGTAGGGATTTTATTAAGGTGCACCCATATAAATGGCCCACCCTGTGTGTGTGTGTGTGTGTGTGTATATATATATATATAAAATATTTAGGTGTGTGTGTACCAAATGAATAGAGTTTTTCTCAGGTGACTTTAAAGCAATCCTGCTGCAGGGGCGGATGTTGCGACCGTGTTTTCTCCAGCGCAGCTGTATTTCTCGTCACTGAAGCGCTGAAGTGCTGACAGACGGAGTCAAAACCCTGACAGAGAGCAGCGTAAGGAAAACATGCTGAACAGCACAGCGCCTGCGAATGCATGAGACACACACACACACACACACACACACACAGAGTCAGCAGGGGAGTGCAGGTGTAGCTAATGCTCACACACACACCTGGAGATCTACATCAGCCTGTGATATTAAAGGTGACCTGTGATGCCTCTTTATACAAGATCTAAATCAAGTCTAGAGTGTGTGGTGAAGTTTGACTACAATATAGCGCACGGATGATGACGTCCAGCTCTCTGAAACTGACCCTTTTAGGCTTTGATACTAATTGTGGCGTTTTGGTGACTGTCGCTTTAAATGCAAATGAGACTGTGCTCTTTCAGAAGAGGGCGGAGCTACAGATGTTTATGTATCAGCATAGTGGCAGATTCAAAACTGGAATAACGTTATCTGTGTGGAAATCTGCTTCATCACGCGTCTGTCAGTCTGTGTCGCTCCTGTCGCTGCTTCATCTGTAACTCCACATCTATAATCCTCTGAGTCTATGCTGACGTTATCTACAGCAGCTCAAACACTCTAATGGCTAATGGACAGACGGCTGCTTCTCACTCAGCGCTGCTGTTTATGCTAATGAGGGAGAGATGGGCAATAGTGGGCGGGGCTTTCCCCCTTTGATGACATCATACAAAGGGAGAATGTCAATCAAAGTGTTTCATTCATCAAGTCTGATTATAAACAATAGGATTAATTCATGTTCACCATTAGAGGCTGGAGATACTCACACACTGCTGACACACACCTGGGTTTAAACCACTTATAAAAGTCATTTTTGCATAATAAGTTAAAATATTGCAGTAAATATCAGTGTAGTGATGTCATATTTGCATGTTTTATTCGTAAACTCTGTTGGAGTAGTTCTACACGATTAGACCTGACATTATAGCGCAGTTTCTTTAAGAGGAACAAGTCATTCAGCAACGCAGCTGTCTTTAGTTTTCGACACAGTTTGAGCCTTAAGTGTGTGTAGAGCAATGACACACACACACACACACACACACTTATCCTCCCCAGCTGTGTGTCTTGTCAGATATCACAGAAAAGCCAGAGCCCAGCGGCCCCAGACAGTCAAAAGTTCACATACTAACCTTGAATAACAATCACACACACACACACACACACACACACACACACACACACACACACACACACACACACACACACACACACACACACACACACAACCACAGCACATGTGGGGAAAAAAACCCAGAATATAAACTCACCGGCCACTTTATTAGGTACACCTCACTAGTAATGGGTTGGACGCCTTTTGCCTTCAGAACTGCTTTAATCCTTCATGGCAGAGATTCAACAAGCTACTTGAAATATTCCTCAGAGATTTTGCTCCATATTGTCATGATGGCATCACACATCTGCTGATTTGTCGGCTGCACATCCATGATGCCAATCTCCCGTTCCACCACATCCCAAAGCTGCTCTATTGGATTGAGCTCTGGTGACTGGGGAGGCCATTTGAGTACAGTGAACTCATCGTCATGTTCAGCAGTCTGAGATGATTGAGCTTTATGACATGCTGCGTTATCCTGCTGGAAGTAGCCATCAGAAGATGGAGACACTGTGCTCATAAAGGGATGGACATGGTCAGCAGCAATACTCAGGTAGGCTGTGGCGTTGATGCTCAATTGGTACTAATGGACCCAGAGAAAATCTCCCCCACACCCTTACACCACCACCACCAGCCTGAACCGCTGATACAAGGCAGGATGGATCCATGCTTTCATGTTGTTGAGGCCAAATTCTGATTAGACATTTGTGTTAACAAGTAGTTAGACAGGTGTACCTAATAAAGTGGCCGGTGAGTGTATATTTTTTAGGAGTGTCAGAAATGCTTGAGAAATGTGGATCTGCATATAAACATGAAACCTTCATCTCCAGCATGTTAATCGGTGCATCTGAATCAACCAAGGCCACTGTCTTCTTGCCTGGAGTGTGTGTGTGTGTGTGTGTGAGCAACTGAGCACTAGTTTAATGTGATCAGACGACTGACAGGAGCGAGAACCTGCCTGACATCAGCTCTATTTCTGTCCTCTAATGACTCCATCTGTGTCCAGCGCTAACAAACAAGGTGTGTGTGTGTGTGTGTGTGTGTGTGATTTCCTGTTCTCTTGTACTTATGCTCATCAGGGCTCTTTCTCTCTTAGACGCTCATGTCAGCTATTTTTACCACAGCTCTATATTTAATACACTCATTTTGTGCAGTGAATTATATATAGATAATAAAAAGGGGATTTAATCACACTCCTTAGGCCGCACATGGATTTAGAAAGTCTACTATAGTATATTTTTATTAGCTTACTGTAAATCATGCCTGTATAATTGTTTTAGCTTGAATTATTATACAAATACTTCTGTAATAACTGACATTGACATAATAAAGCTTATAATATTTATTCATTCGTTTTCTTTGCGGATTAGTCCCTTTATTAATCTGGGGTCGCCACAGAGGAATGTACCGCTAACTTATCCAGTATATGTGTTACGCAGCGGATGCCCTTCCAGTTGCAAGCCATCACTGGGAAACACCCATACGCACTCATTCACGCACACACTCAAACACTACGGCCAATTTGGTTCATCAATTCCCCTATAGCGATGTGTTTGGAAACCAGAGCACCCAGAGGAAACCTACGCCAACACTGGGAGAACAGCCGAACTTCACACAGAAATACCAACTGACCCATCCAAGGCTCGAACCAGCGGCCTTCGTGCTGTGAGGCAAACGTGCTACTCACTGCACCACGGTGCAGCCAAGCTTATAATAATGAAAATAACTATATAGGGGCGAAGCAGTGGCGCAGTAGGTAGTGCTGTCGCCTGACAGCAAGAAGGTCGCTGGTTCGATCCTCGGCTCAGTTGGCGTTTCTGTGTGGAGTTTGCATGTTCTCCCTGCGTTCACGTGGGTTTCCTCCGGGTGCTCCGGTTTCCCACACAGTCCAAACACATGCGGTACAGGTGAATTGAGTAGGCTAAATTGTTCGTAGTGTGTGGATGTTTCCCAGAGATGGGTTGCCGCTGGAAGGGCATCCGCTGCGTAAAAAAACTTGCTGGATAAGTTGGCGGTTCATTCCGCTGTGGCGACCCCGGATTAATAAAGGGACTAAGTCGACAAGAAAATGAATATATAGCAATCACCTTAAATAATCAAAAAAGTGGTTTGGATGGTTCAAAACTGCATGACTTTTTAATTTATTTAAATGAATAGTTTATTTAATACATTATTTAATTTAAATCTCAATAGACTTCCACTGCCGTAAAGGTAAATGTACCATTACTATAGCCTAAAAATGTAGTGCGAGGAAAAGTATCTGTTGTAAATATTACTGAAAGTATGAGTAAAACGTAGAGCTTTCAAGAGTAGGCATGGGATGACTGATAATCGATTTCAAGATATATCATGGTTCGGAACAGTCAAGGTTTTAAACAGTGGCGTTGCAAGAGGGAGCTTTTGGGGGCTTAAGCCCCTGATGTATTGTCAAAAGCCCCTGATCTTTTGGAATATGTTGCACTTAAATAAAAATAGGTTGTATGACATTTATTTTGCTATCGAAGTCCTTAAAATGACCACATACATCACGCGCATTTCACTAAACGCAGCGCTTGTGTCGGACAATTCAAGCTGTTCAGCAGGTGGGAGGGGCACTGTTGTCACATGGTGTTAAAAATTCCAGCACTGTCGTCATTCCATCATTATTTTGAGGAGCTGAAGCTGATGAGGTTCAAAATCTCCTCCTTTATACAAGACATTTGTCAACAAAATTATTCTGTTAATGAAGTCTCTCAAAGCTGTAAAAAATGTAAAAGCTCTGTCTATTGTAAGCTATTATGAATCTGTTTTTGGCGTCTTGTGAATGTCTTCCATTTTTTTTTTTTTTTTAATTATCTTTGGAATTTTTGTTTGTTGGCTGTTTTTGCTGTATTTGTAAATTAATGCATAAATTTTTTTTTTAAATTGAAGCTGATGAGGTAATAATAAAACTGTATCCCGAAACTGAATAGTTCAACTGATGAAGCTTAGTAATTGTTTTCACAGTATAAAATGTGTAGTTTTGGTGAAATAAAATAACTAAACAATAAAATGCGCGTCATATAAATGTAAATACATGCAAATTAGTCAGAAAAACGTAAATTGTACTAGCTTTCTTTGACATGTAGACATTTAAATAGATATGATACATAGATATATATATTAGATGTCGCCTGGCCTATTGTTGTCTATTGGACGGAATGCGTCAATAGCGCCGCCATCTTGCTACAGGGTAGCGCTCCTTTGAAATGAATGCGGGAGCAAGGTACAGTGGAGGACTGTGGCCATCCAAAGCCAGAGATATACACATATACACATATATCTATGATCGGGAGTTTTCCTGGATGTTAGTGTGTAATTTTTATTTTCTAATTACGAAAATTATAATTTTACATCACTTTTCTAGATTGATGGATCAGTGACCGCACGGCCATTCCTGACAAAAAGCTTGTGTCTGTGTGTACAGAAATGTACTATTCACCCTCCCTGTTAAATCTGATCTAATCATGTCCTGAAACACAGCTCCTCTCCTGCTTTCACTGCTCATACTGACGGAGGAAGCGATTCGTTTGTGAATGAATCCCCCGAACGACTCTTTCACTAACGTTAGCCGACAATAATACAAGTTTCTGGCAGCGCAGCATCTCGTTGTCATATTTCTTTTGCATTGTTTGCTGATTTTATTCAACAAAACTAGCATAAGCCGAGTGTTTAGTGTGAGTTGGAGCTGCTTTGCCGTATGATGAATGCAGTGACTGTTATCATCAATAACATTACCTGATTAGCACAAAAGTTCAGAACATACAAAAACAGAAAAAAACTTAATATTACCTATGAAATGTTCTGCCTTTGTGCTTTGTTTTCTTTGTTTGCTCGTTACTACACCCGTAGACAGCGCTAAAGTCCAGCATCTTCACGTTATAACACTGTCTTGACTAGTGCGGTTGAATGACATTTGTCCTGGGAGCACTGTACCAATGTGGCGGCGCTATAGACGCATGCTCAGGGTCCCTATGCGATATCTAGTATATATATCTATGGATATGATATAGCAGACACATCTATTTCTGTAATAGTTAAATCACAGTGAGCTCATGCATATAGCTTATTATTGTACAGCCCCATTCTACTATGCTATGTCAGTTAGCACTGAATTATAAATCGACTTTCTTATGAAAATGCCTAAGATGGCTGGAAGAACACATATATTGTTGTGTAAATGATCAGTTTAAGCCTTTTTATGTTTGTTCAGATCTTATTTTCATTCAACTGCATCAATAGCTGGATGCCTTCATCCATATTAGGGATTTCCTGCAATGTTCTGCTATGGAATTTCTGCTCAAGTATGAATGAAACAGAATTGCATGCTTTGAATATATCCAGATTTCTTAAGAATATTTGTATGTTTTTAGCAAAGATGCACCATAATAAATGTTTTGCATGCTCCGTTTTGTAACCTTTTTTCCTCCCATTATATCTTCCTTTTTCCATTGCAATTCATTAACATCATAAAGCATGGAATAAAAACAGCGGCTTCATAATTATAACCTGAGAGCAAGAGTTAAAATCCTGCATAATACAGCATTAATCATATCTAACACGCAGGTCAGGGCAGCAGAGCGCCTGTGAATCACGCTGCATCGCATTAGAGGATAAATTCTCATTGAGATTCTCCAAAGGTCATCTGAAAGCACTCAATCAGCGTAATTGAAGAATTGCATGCAAAAAAAAAAAAAAGCTGTCCACTCAGCGCAGGGTTTTTCGCTCTGGAAATCTCGCAGGAATCGGCTCCGCTGCTTTGACCTGCGGTTAATTCTTTCATTAAAGTCCATTACAAAGGCAGCAAGACGAGTTTTCCGCTCGCCCACCTGCTCCATCCATCAGTTCTGGTGACTTGAGTGGAAAATATGTCGTCCGTGACAATCAAAACAACATGATAAATATCTGTATAGCCTGTGAAGTGTGTTAGCAGGGAACGACTGAAACACAAACTGTGGTTTTTTAGCCTATTAAAGGGATCATTGCACCAAAAATGTACTTAAAGGCCACAAAAGATCATCCTCAGGTGGTTTTACAGCTCTACTTAAGTTTCTTGATTGCATAAATTCTAAATTAAAATGCCAAGATGGACATCAATTTTGAAAATGCTGTAAACTAGGGATGCTTTTTGGATCTGATCCTGATACCAAAATTCTGATTTTCAACCCATACAGATCCGATCCCGATGATAAGGGTTGGGTATTGTTTTTGTTTTTTTTTGATACTGGTGCTAAATCGATACTTTTGAAACGGTACCATGCTAAAACGCTGCCTGAACCGATACTTTTTAGCCACAAAATTTACTGACTATATATATATATATATATATATATATATATATATATATATATATATATATATATATATATATATATATATATTTATCATTATAATTAAACAATAAAAATATAAATTTTAGTACTGTCAATCCAATAAAAAAATTTACTACTTAATCGTACCTTTTTTTGAAAATTAATCGCGATTAATTACATTTAAATGACTGATCATTTAAATTTTGGCTATTCAAATGTAAAATTAATGTAAACGCAAGACAAAAACAATTTAAATTCTGACACAAAAACGTGAAGCAGACACTTTCGTGTAAGGGGGAAACACGTCAAACTTAATGACACATTTGAGGGCGCATGCTGAAAGGCAGAGGAATGCACTGTCTGAAAGCTCGCAACATATGAGTACATCTACATGGACATCAATACTCCCATTTTAATATGATTAATATAATACTCTTTTTAAGAGTCTACCATGTAAGCAGCGATTTTTGATTGCCTTAAAGGACCACCGAGTCATGAAATGCGGAGGTTTTTCTTTCTGTTCGCCATGCAGTATCAAATTCCATTAAAACAGTCGAAAGTTAAAAATGAAACACGCGAAATTGCATGAAACTCTGGAGGAAACGCTGGAGAGCCTGGTAATGCGACATTAATTGTTTAATACTGAAACTTGCCTTCAAAAAGTGCTTCCTTGCTCTTATCCATGTTTCTTTGCATGTTAAACACACGTCAACCACAACAGGACATAATAAAACTACAACTGCGCAATTTGTTAAATATTTCTAATTAATGGCATGCGTTAACCCACTAATTTTGACAGCACTAATATATTTATAATAAGTTTACAGTAAACATCAATTTATATTTCACATTTATTTATTTGAATTGCAATTTGTTTGTTAGCATTTGTTAGGCGTCGACTGAAACTTTCTGTCATACACCACGCCCAACAGAAAAGTCGTTTTCTGGGAGAAATAACAAAACGGGAGGGTGGCGGGAGATGGGTCTGAAATGCGGAAGTGTTATCAGGTATGCAGAGTTGTTGATAAGCTGTGGTGGGCGTTTCTCTCTGTCTCCCGCTGAATGCAGCCGACCAATCACAACAGAGTGGGTCATCCGACCAATCAGCACAGATTATCATAGCGTTTAGGAGGGGTTTGGTAACAAATGAATTACTGAACAATCATATAGGAGTCATTGGGATAATTAGGTAAAAATAAATGAATATTATAAGACAACGAAAGTGTTTTTGACCTTGCATTCATATCAGCATGTTGTTGGAGACTCCCAAAACCACAATATGACTCTTTATAATGCAAAATAATGTGCCAAAACACAAACAGGTCTATTAAATAAAATATGAATATAAACAGGGCTTAACATTAACTTTTTTGACCACCAGCCACTGTGGCTAGTAGTTTTCCAACATTACTAGCCACTCGCCATTTTCACTAGCCACACTTTTATTGTTGGGAAAATATTTTTTCATGTGAAAACATGCAAAATATAGCTGAATACTAAACTTTTTATTTAACAAAACAGATGCACAGTCATATGTCCAGGCTAAAGGTCCCATATCACCAGTTAACTACACGTAAATGGGGAGTTATTCTCCCATTAAAGCAATGTTATTGTAAAGAAATGATTATTAAACCATATTAATGCAAAAGAAAGCAGGTACATAGAAAACATACTGTGTGATAATGAAAGGATGATCACACACGCATCGTTAATGATAGACCCACAAATTATCTTTTCAAAGAATGGTTAAAGCGAAAGCCACTGGCGCTGCTTACAGTAAGGCCCTGTTTACACTAGTGCGTTTTAGTTTGAAAACGCATAAGTTTTGCTACGGTTATGCCAACCGTCCACACTACGCCGGAGTTCTCGAGCGCCGAAAACGGAGCGTTTCGAAAACGCTGGAGAGGCCGTTTTCATTCTAAAACGCTGCTGCTCCGTCTCAGTGTGGATGATGGAAAACGGAGACATCTGAAAACGGAGGCGGGGCTGCAGACGTTCGCCTCTCTGATTGGGGCTTTTCCTGAATATTAAGTAGCCTAACACACACAGTTCAGTCCTGCATTCTCTCCGTGTAAGTTCAGACTTCGCAAGTTTGATCAAGCTGTAGTCTCTTCTTCTCAGTTTGATATGGACAACAGACTATACCGAGGACACGGGTAAATCTTCAAAGGGAACAGTGTACTTTATAACTTCATTCACATCACCCTGGCTACGTTGTTTCACTTTCTCAACAATAAAATGTAAACATGATTTAAGGAACTGCCTATTTTCATTTTAATATTAGCAACTTAGACAGCAGAAATGTTGAGGCGTCGTGCAGCATTTATGAGCTTCATCTTCACTGTGTGGATATTTATAACAAAACGGAGCCGATAACAACTGCCTCCTTTCAATTTCAGTGAAAATATGAAACACAGCCTCTCTTTTGCTGAATTTCAGTTTTAATAATCGATAATGGCCATTATAAAAGTATAACATACAATAAGTTTATACATTATAGGAAATAAAGGCAAGCGATCAGTCAATATACAGAATAGGCTACGTGCTTACATTAATCATTAACTTATCTTTGCGCTCAGCCAAAACACGTTACCTGAGAACAAGTAATAGATTCCAATGACCAAAGTCAGGGAATATGTCGTTAGATAAAGACAACAAGATGAATGAAATATCCCGTTTAATAAATATAGTGAGATTAGATCCAGCGGGAGATGCTTGATGAGAAGTCCGACTAGCAGAGCTCTCATCTGGGTAGATGGGCTGCAGCGCTTGCCCGAGAGTGTGTGTGTGGTCACGTGATGTGCGTTTTCAGCGTTTTGGTGTGGACGGAGAGCTGTTCAGAAACGCTGGGTAAAACGCGAGTGTGGACGCGGATCGTTTTCATTCTAAAACGCCGTTTTAAAACTAAAACGCACTAGTGTAAACGGGGCCTAAGTCAACTCTGGAACTCTTGAAAGCAGCAGGACTGTGGGTGCAGGTTCCTTTCTTTGAGTTCAGTCTATTTGAAAGAGAACCGATTGCATCAGTTGTGTTTCTAGACACAGTTGCTTCACAAAAGGAAACGGGAGCGCCCACGCATTATAAACAGTCGCGTACATCACCTCAGCTGTTAGCGCGAGTGATTATCCTCTCATTCAGTGTTCACCTGCTTTGCTCGCGCGAAGTTGCAAACGCAATTATTTTTGTCTTGTTGCTTCTCAATCGCCTGTGCATGCATATTGGACCGTCCGTATTGTCGAACTCTGCTTTAAAGAATTATTATCTGGGAAAATTATCTTCAACCAGCCAAAGTGGCTAGTGGAAGTGTCTGTCTTACCCGCCACCGCCGAAATCTACCCGCGGGTGTTAATGTAAAGCCCTGAATATAAATAAAATTACAGTGAAATATTCAGAGTTTTGGAACTAACTTCTAACTGTTTAATAACCAGAACATCCTAGCAATGGCATATCAACCCTAAACACCATTGCAACTGCTTAGTAACCCCTCCATAACAACCTAGCAACTGCGCAACTGTGCTAAGGGGAACTCTGAAAGCGAATCTGAAGGTTTGAACGTTCAGGCTTGTGTGTTTGACAGGGTTTTTAAAGGGATGTCAGCATTTGAGAGTTTTAAAGAAGTACTTGCAAAGCCTGTCTGTCAAATGACTCATGTGTTCTGTAAAATAACCTTTTAAGATGTTCTTCAGAGGATTTCTTCTGCAGTGATGCATGGCCTCAAAAGCCTCTCTCTCTCTCTCTCTCTGCAGAAATGTTTATCCGAGCGCTCTCTTTTCTCCCTTTCAGCTCTTTAAAAGATGACTTTTTTTCCTTTCAGAAAGCCTGGCGGTCAGAGATGATCCGTGGCCGCTGGATCTGCTCAACAACACGCGGTCAAAATGTCAAAAAGGAAATGTCTCATACTCTGGGATTAGTCCGAGGTACGAAAAAGAAGAAGAAAAAAAGACATCTTGGCCTCCCGCTGAGAACATTAAAGATGTGGAAATTCAGCGGGAGAGGAACGATAAAGACGCGCGGGGACTTGGGGATTTGTCGCTGGCTATCGGTGGAGTGGTTGCGTTTTGAACTCTGCTGAAGCGTTTACTCTGTGTTCTGATTGTGAAAGAGCAGAGAGAGAGAGAGAGAGCAGTTCCGTTTGATGTGTTAATATCAACAGCTTCAAAGGGAAAGTCTGCGTCTCTCTTATCTGGCTGCTCTTCGCGAGGGGACGCCAGACTTTGGTTTTACCTCTGTCACGTCGATATGTGGAGAGCGTGAGCGGAATGAAGACTCCATTTGTCAAGGCTGGAGTTTAACAGAGAGCAGCTCAGGTGAAAAAGCAGCAGGAATAATGCACAGGCAGCTGGAATATATACATATATATCCTCGGAGCGTTTTAAAAACATTTCTACTGAACCTCAAGGGCGGCTATTCACAAAATATCTTAGCTTAGAGTTTTCTTTTAAAATCTGTTCACAAAGCAATAGCATAGCAATGACCCAGAATACACAGCAACTGCATATTAACCACCCAGAACACTTACTAACCGTGCATTCACACAGGACTTCAGCGTCAATGCTTGACAGAGGGCGTGTCTGAAGTTGGAGCTGACGCGATCGTCATAGCAGAGTCAGCCAATGAAATTAGTCAGCGATAGACTACAGTCTGAGCTGGGGTATTTGCATAAAGCCATCTGATTGGCTGACTTTTCCATTGGCACTTGAAAAGTTAAGAAAACCCCAACTTCTCTAGCGAGGAATGCCACTGAAACAGCACAGACGGATTCACAATTCAGTTCGATAACGCTTGATGCCACCCATTTAAAGTGAATATGAATCGTTGTTGCTGACGCCCCGTGTGAATCGGGCGTAATTCCATAGTAACAATCCAGAACGCTCAGCTACTCCGTAATAACCATCCAGTATACACAGTAACTCTATAGTAACCATGCAGAACATTTACTGACTGTGCATTCACACAGGACTAAAGCGTCAATGCTTGACAGAGGGCGTGTCTCAAGTTGAGGCTGACGCGATCCTCATAGCAGAGTCAGCCAATGAAATTAGTCAGTAATTAACTACAGTCTGAGCTGGAGTATTTGCATAAAGCCATCTGATTGGCTGACTTTTCCATTGGCACTTGAAAAGTTGAGAAAACCCCAACTTCTGTAGCGAGGAATGCCACTGAAATGGCACCGACGAACCCACAATTCAGTTTGGCAACGGTTGTCGTCACCTATTTAAAGTGAATGTGAAGTGTTGTTGCTGACGCCCCGTGTGAATCGAGCGTAATTCCACAGTAACAATCCAGAACGCTCAGCTACTCTATAATAACCATGCAGTACACTCAGTAACTCTATAGTAACCACCCAGTACACTTACTAACCGTGCATTCACATGGGGCTTCAGCGTCAATGCTTGACGGAGGGCGTGTTAGTTCGCAATCGACTACTATCTAAGCTGGGGTATTTGCATAAAACAATCTGATTGGCTGATGCTTTCGTTGGCGCTTGAAAAGTTGAGAAATCCCCAACTTCCTCAGCGAGCAATGATACTAAAGCAACGCAGACGGATCCACAATGCAGTTCGGCAACGCTTGACGCCACACATTCGAAGTGAATATGAAGCATTAAAGCTGATGCACCGTGTGAATCAGGCGTAATTCCATAGTAACAATCCAAAACGCTCAGCAACTCCATAATAACCATCCAGTACACTCAGTAACTCTATAGAAACCACCCAGTATACTTACTAACCGTGCATTTACACAGGCTTCAGCGTCAATGCTTGACGAAGGGCGTGTCTGAAGTTGGGGCTGACGCCATCGTCATAGCAGCGACAGCCAATGAAATTAGTTCGCAATCAGCTACAGTCTGAGCTGGGGTATTTGCATAAAGCGTTCTGATTGGCTGACGCTTCCGTTGGTGCTTGAAAGTTGAGAAATCCCCAACTTCTTCAGCAAGCAACGATACTGAAGTTGCACCGACGAACCCACAATTCAGTTTGGCAACGCTTGACGCCACACATTCAAAGTGAATAGGAAGCGTTAAAGCTGACTCACCGTGTAGATCAGGCGTAATTCCATAGTAACAATCCAGAACGCTCAGCTACTCCATAATAACCATGCAGTACACTCAGTAACTCTATAGTAACCACCCAGAACCCTTACTAACTGTGCATTCACATGGGGCTTCAGCGTCAATGCTTGACAGAGGGCGTGTCTGAAGTTGGGGCTGACGACATCGTCATAGCAGCATCAGCCAATGAAATTAGTCCACAATTGACTACAGTCTGAGCTATGGTGTTTGCACAAAGCGATCTGATTGGCTGACGCTTCTGTTGGCGCTTGTAAAGTTGAGAAATTCCTAACTTCTGTAGTGAGCAATGCCACTGAAGCAGCGCAAGACAGATCCACAATTCAGTTTGGCAATGCCTGACGCCACACATTGAAAGTAAACATGAAGCGTTGTTGCTGACGCCCCAGTGTGAATCAGGCGTAATTCCATGGTAACAATCCAGAACCCTCAGCTACTCCATAATAACCATCCAGTACACTGAAGACAAGAGTAATAAGCTGAAAATAGAAATAAATTATATTTGACCATATATCCACATAGAAAACTGTTTTATTAATGTTTCATGAATCCGACTGTTTCCAAGTAGTTTCCATAATGGTCAGCGCTTACTTGACATTGATATTTCAGCTCTCTCGTTCCCTTAAACATGTTTTAAAAAAAAGAACCGGAGAAAAGATTCTGTTCACTTGACAGAAATTAAGAAAGGAGAGGTCTGTACATCAGCACACACACACACACACACACACACACACACACACACACACACACACACACACACACACACACACACACACACACACACACACACACACACACTATACATCACCATGCCAGACAACAGCCTGTGGGGAACAGTATGCAGTCAGCGTTTACAGAGTAAAAGAAAACTGGAAATATTGTCAGTGTCCTGCCGCGGCCTCATGAATAAACAATTTCCTCTTTGTGGGGTTTCATTTTGTGCTTGGTACAGGTTTTCCGTTGTCTGAGACACCTGTTCCCAAAACAGCACGTTCAGCGGTTTGCGAGGCATAACTCCGCCTCTCCGTCCAGGGCTGAAGCGTGTGACCTGATGCGTGCGGTGAATAAAGGTGATCTCCGAGCTGTTGTCTCTGAGAGATACTCAATAGCGGATCGATTCTGCTCCTGACAATCACTGGAACTGATGCTGAATGTGAATGAGCGGCCGGTGGATCTGAACTGAACTCACAACTCCAGCATACTATAACGATTTCTGTATCTGCAATAATTGATAAATGGATGAGTTAATGGAATTATAGACAGAACAACAGATGTATTGAAAGAACAATTTTACAATAAATGGATGGATGGATGGATGGATGGATGGATGGATGGATAGAACAATAGATGAATGGACTGATGGATGGTTGGATGGAACGATTGGTAGATTGATGGATGGATATACGGATGGAATGATGGATGCATGGAATGATGGATGGATGGATGGATGAAATTACTGATGATTGAATGGATGGAACAATAGATGTATGGAATGATGGATGGTTAGATGGAATGATGGATGGATGAATGGATAGAACAATGGATAAATTGAATGAAAAATGGATGGATGGAACGATGGATGAATGGAATGTTGGATAGTTGGATGGAACAATGGATGACAGGAATGATGGATGGATGAATGGAATGATGGATGGATGAATGGATAGAACAATGGATAAATGGAATGAAAGATGGATGGATGGAACGATGGATGAATTGAATGTTGGATGGATGGAACAATGAATGGATGGATGAAATTACTGATGGATGAATGGATGAATAGATGAATGAATAAAATGGATAGTTGGATGGAACAATTGATGGATGGTTGGATGTATGAATGGATGGATGAAATTACTAATGGATGAATGGATGGAATGATGGATGAATGGAATGATGGATGGTTGGATGGATGGATGGAATTACTGATGAATGTATGGATGAAATGATGGATAGAACAATGGATGAATGGAATGATGGATAGTTGGATGGAACAATGGATGACAGGAATGATGGATAGTTATATGGAATGATGGATGGATGGAACGATGGATGAATGGAATGTTGGATGGATGGAACAATGAATGGATGGATGAAATTACTGATGGATGAATAGATGAATGAATAAAATGATGGATAGTTGGATGGAACAATTGATGGATGGTTGGATGTATGAATGGACGGATGAAATTACTAATAGAAGTATGGATGAAACAATGGATGAATGGAATGATGGATGGTTGGATGAAACGATTGATAGATGGATGGAATAATGGAATAATAAATGGAAAATGGATGTATGCAATTAAGCAGTAAATGAATGGATGGATGGATGGATGGATGGAATAATGGTTGAAATTGTAGACGGAATAAAGGAACGTATAGAACAATGGAATTATGGATGAATAGAACAATGGATGAATGGAATAATGGATGGTTATATGGATGGAACGATGAATAAATCCAATGATGGATGGAAAAATCGAACGATTAAACAATGGCCAAATATTGGAATTATAGATGGATGGATGGACAGAATCTCAGATAGACTGATGGATGGATGAATCAATGAACAGAATGACAAAATGAACAACGGATTGTGGAATGAGCAATAGATAGAAATATGGATGATGAATGGATATACAGAATAAACAATAGCTGGATAGATAATAAAGTATAGAATGCAGATGGATGGGGAATTGAACAATGGATAGAATGAATGATGAATGAATGGATGGATGGACAGAGTGACAGACAGCTGGATGGATGGAATGATTTACAGATCGATGGATAGTTGGTGGACTGAATGATGGATAGAATGAAGGACAAATGGATAGACGGACAGGATGATAGATTGAATGATGGACTGATGCCTTCAACTGTACATCAGAGAAAAAGCAAATGAAGAAAGCGGAGTGTGTGTGTGTGTGTGTGTGTGTGTGTGTGTGTGTGTGCTGAATGTAGAGCTGCTGTGGACTGATCTCAGGACGCTTCATCAAAAACTCATCACTGGAGGATCCACAGGTAGACTGATCTGGAGTCAGCCAGAGCCAGACGTTTAGAGTGTGTTAAACTGGCTGTGGATCAGTGCTGGATCACTACAAACACACACACACACACACACACACACACACACACACACACACAGAGCTTCCCAAGAGTCCACAGCTGGCAGAGAGCGAACAGATGCTGGTGTAATTATAGCATGTAATGACACCGACACATGCACGCGCGCACACACACACACACACATACACACACACACACACTTAGGCACACAGTCATATTCAGATGCTTAGCAGATGCTGTAATGCTGAGTGAGTGTAGATATAAGTGTGTGTGTGACTGTGCATTTGAGTGTGTATGTGTTTGTGAGGGAGAGAGTGTGCGCATGTGCGCGTGTGTGTGTGTGTGTGTGTGTGTGCGTGTGTATATGTATTTGTGCGTATCTGTGTGCGAGTGAGTGAGTTAGTGAACAAGTGTGTGTGACTTTAAGTCTGTGTGTGTGTGTGTGTGTTTGTGTGAGGGAGAGTGTTTGTGTGAAAGAGTGTGTCAATGCATGAATGTATGAGTGTGTAAGTCAGTGTGTGTGTGTGTGTGTGTGTGTGTGTGTGTGTGTGTGTGTGTGTGTGTGTGCGCGTGTGTTTGTGTGTGTGAGTGTGTCTGTGCGTGTAAACAGATTTAAGCTCCTGCAGACTGGCCAGTGTGTTTAGGTCTACCTCCACACACACAAACACACTCTTCACTGATAACCTTGGAGAGAAACACACACACACACACACACACACACACACACACACACACACACACACACACACACACACACACACACACACACACACACACACACACACAGACTGCGAGCGTCTCATAAATAAATGATCCTCTGCTCCACAGAACAGCTGGAGCTCAGACTCTGCCTCACATTAACAGCTCTGCTTTACTCCGGTGAAGCCAGAAAACTGCATCCGTTTATACTGAAAACACTGGTCTGGGATCAGCTAAACACTCACGCTTATCTATATATTACTGTAAATCAGATTTGAGAAATGAGTTATTGAAACTATTATGATTAGAAATTTTCCCAGAGATGGGTTGCAACTAGAAGGGCATCCGCTGCGTAAAAAACTTGCTGTATAAGTTGGTGGTTCATTCCGCTGTGGCAACCCCGGATTAATAAAGGGACTAAGCCGACAAGAAAATGAATGAATGAATGATTAGAAATGTACTGAAAAAAAATCTGCTCTCCATTAAACATAAATTGGGGAAAAAAATAAACAGGCGGTCTAATAATTCAGGAGGGCTAATAATTCTGACATCAACTGTATATATATATATATATATATATATGTGTGTGTGTGTGTGTTTACATAAACATAATAAATAAGCGAAGAACACGTACAATTATTATGTAAATTCAAGCTTTTCTTTTGAGATATAATTAATCGTTATTAATCTTTGGCAGCACTAGAAAAAAAGCATTCAATAAATGTTTCTGTAAATTCAATGTTGTATTAATATTAGTGGAAAGTTACCATTATGTTTTCAACGTTATTGTCACAATCAACAGCGACCTTTTACCACCAGAGGTTGCTGAACAACATTCTCACTCATACAAACTACAAATCCGCTAGTTTATGGACTACAACTGCATACATGCACTTCGCCCACACACACCTGCTTCCTCATTTAGACTGATTACAGTCGCACCACCTGAGGATTGTCCAAGACTGATTACACACACTATTTAAGCAGCACACACACTCATTCACAGTGCTGAGTCTTGCTATCTGTAAAGTCACACTACAACGCGGTTTCCTAGTCTAGTTCTTCCGTGTGTTTTGACCTTAGCCTTGTTTACCTTTTGTCTCCGTCTGCCTTCTAACCTCTCGCTAGTGGTGGGCAAAGCGAGGCTTCGTGAAACACTGAAACAGTCAAAGCAAATGTGTCGAAGCTTTGAAACGTTTCGAAACCCCACTCTACAGTGACACCTAGTGGTTATTTTTTTTATGTATTGCACTGGGGTCCGTTCTTCATACCTCGCTTAAATGATCTTTGGCAGATCCTGGATCTTTTAATCTTGATAACTGATCTCTCGCTAATTTGGTTCTTCAAGTTCGCGAATCAGATTAGAATGTCTGGATGAACTGATCTGAGATCGCTGCGTGTGTTGTGAAGGACAGATCTATCGATCCTCGAAATCATGATCAGCAATGCAACGATTGGCTGACGGCACAGCAGCGTAATGACATCATCTGATTAATATTCAATTATCCATGTGAGCAAAATTACATCAAATTAGCAGTAAACGGCTTGTTAAATATGACGCAATAACTTTACACATTTGTTGTGAGCTGCAGGCTTTACACTTATATGTGTCAAGAGTATTCATCATGTATTTCAGTGCATATCAGTGTATTTAGTTCTACATTTAGAAAAGATTTTCTTCATTATAGTCGCCGTGTTTTAATCGGTGTAAAGAATAACTGGTTGTTTACAAAAGCGTTTTGATATTGGTAAAGGCGTCTGCAACTTTTGTGAAGCTTCAAATCACTGGCATATTAACTATTAAAACATGTTTATGACTGCATAAATGTATTATTGCTTTAAAAACAGTCACATATTCTGCATTTCTATTATACACAATTTGTACTAAAGCGATCTAAAAAGTTCATATCAATAAGTTTTCTCTTTGCACCAGCAGGTGGCAGTCTTTGTACTTTCATTTCGATGGTACAGATTGCATAAGTTTTATTAATATGTATAACTTTATATATTTTATTATAACTTTATATATATAGTTAAAAAATATGTACCATTTTCCCAAGTGTATATAACTACTACTGTAAGAAAATATCAGAATTCAGAACATACTTTCTGTATTATCTTTGCTTGAACTGAGCCGATCTAGTCCTGTTTATATGAATTGAACCTGCTCCCGACCAGGTTTGACCTAGCAGAACTGTTGCCATGACAACAACTCTCGGATCAGCTTTGAAGAACGAAACGATCCTGGATCGTGTCAAATTGTCAATATCCAAATCCAGCTAACTGAGTAATCCACGTACGAAGAACGGACCCCTGAAACAGCTGCAGCACAGAACAGTTCAGCAAATTGAGGCATTAAGGCCACTTTGTAAAATTGTTCTACAAGTAATGTAGCGGAGTGGTTTAGGTGTCTGACTAGCGTCTGGGGGTAGTGGGTTTGAATCCAGGCTAATACAGTTATTTTGAAATGCTTAAATACCAGTTAGTAATGCTTTGCTTGTGTATCGTTTTGTTTCAACATTGGTCTGATATCCAATAAACAATTTGTGAATAAATATGTCTTGTTTTGGTCTTAAAACAGGGTCGTTGCTAGATCAGACACTGTGGCCTAAAGTTATCAAGAATTATTTATATTATTCATTAAATTTCCCATTTGTTGTATTTTATTAACGTCTACCCAAACCCTAAACCCAACCATCACAATACTATAAAAATATTAATTAATGTTTTACAGTGTTACAAAAATGATGCTAAATTGATGGCGTACCTGCAGCTGTATCCTATTTAGGCTACACAAAACAGAAACATGATTAAAATACATGAAACCATGATTTCGGAGTATTTGTACTTCGGAATTAAATCGGGATTCGAACCCAAAAGTCACCTGAAGCATAGTAACAGCGTGCACACGCACAGTCCACTAGGCCATAGGAAAAAGGGATATTTTCCAGACCTTGGCAGTCAAATGCAGATTCGCCAGGTCTCGAAACGCTTCTGAACTGATCAATGCTGTGAATCGCTTTAGTCACGTCACCAGGAGTTTCGAAACACTTTAGTCATGTGATTTGAGTGTTTCGGATGATGCTTCAGTGCAGTGTTTCGAAACACTTGCGCTTCGGGATCTCGACACTGTCGAAACGTCAGTTTCACGTCAGCTATTCCTAGCTCTCGCCTGCTACTTTGACTTCGATTCTGGACTGTCTTCACATATCTGTTTACACTTGTGTTGCCCATTGCTTGCCTGACCACTGAATAAACCTGCACGTGGATCCAAACTTCTGTTGTCAGTGTCACTCCCAGCGTTACAGTCATTCTGAATGTTCCAGTTTTATTTAATTCGTCTTGATAATCCGAACGTTACGGAAACATTTCTTTTGAACATTACAGAAACGTTATGTTCAAATGTTCTCTGAATGCTCTGAAACTAGTAGAAAATAAATCACACAATCAGCCAAACACAAACTAGCTACACTGCTCCAGACAAAACCCTTCAATTAAATATGCTAAACATTTAAAATAAGTAAAGCTAAACACGGCAGCTCACTGGTTGGACTCCCGGCTGGGTCAGCTGGCGCTTCTATGTGGAGTTTGCATGTTCTCCCCATGTTGGCATAGGTTTCCTCCAAGTGTTCCGGTTTCCCCCACAGTCCAAACACATGCAGTATAGGGGAATTGATGAACTAAATTGGCCGTAATGTATGAGTGTGTGAGAATGTGTATGGGTGTTTCCCAGTACTGGGTTGCAGCTGGAAGGGAATCCTCTGTGTAAAACATATGCTGGAATAGTTGGCGGTTCATTCCGCTGTGGTAACCCCTTATAAAAAAAGGACTTAGCCGAAGGAAAAGGAATAATTGAGGCTAAATAATTCAAGAGAGGATAACTTTCTCCTGGCGTAACTGGAAAAGCAGTCTCTGTTTGTGTGTTTTGCAGTGATCCAGATGTCAGAGATGTTCTGGTGATGATGTTGTTTGGGTAATTGTTTATATTTGCTCCATGACTCCTGGCAGGACTGTGTGGAGCTCGAGGGATCCAGGGAAATGGAAGTTTGGCATAATAAAAGTGTTTTTTCCCACAACACGCCTCATAAGACTCACTAAAGCGTCTCATGTTTCCCAAGAACAGCGAAAACCCTTCCAGCACACGACAAGCATCTCAGAAGACACCAGCGCATATATTTATATATGATGTATACCGTGTGAATACTCATTAAACATGTTGATTAGTCACGCACAAAACTAGCTGGCTTGTTTATTTTATATATAGACGACTCAAGCCGTGCAGATTCAGCACTCTCTGCTATTTCTGTGCACGGATGAACGGCTGCTTAATCTATTTTCTGTGCTATTTTTGCAAGCTTTTTAAGGCCACTTTTGAACCATTTATTATGTTACGCAAATACATCTCTGTTACGCCCCGTGTGGCTCGGAGGATGAAAAGCGGAGTAACATAATTATGACAACCCAATATTTTAAGAATTCCCCTGAGATGTTAGCTGCTATGAATCAACACAGACAACGACGTGGCAAAAAAGTGGTTCGCTTTATTACAATAAAGAAATGCATATTTAAATCACCCAAAGTATATTTACAAATATCATAAACCTGATGGAGGGAAGGGGTCCGTTCTTCGTACCTCGCTTAAATGATCTAAGATGATTTGGCAGATCCTGGATCTTTTAATCTTGATAACTGATCTCTCGCTAATTTGGTTCTTCAAACAAGTTCGCGAATCAGATTAGAATGTCTGGATGAACTGATCTGAGATCGCTGCGTGTGTTGTGAAGGACAGATCTAACGATCCTCGAAATCATGATCAGCAATGCAACGATTGGCTGACGGCACAGCAGCGTAATGACATCATCTGATTAATATTCAATTATCCATGTGAGCTAAATTACATCAAATTAGCAGAAAACGGTTTGTTAAATATGACACGCAGGAACTTTACACATTTGTTGTGAGCTGCAGGCTTTACACTTATATGTGTCAAGAGTATTCATCATGTATTTCAGTGCATATCAGTGTATTTAGTTCTACATTTAGAAAAGATTTTCTTTATTATAGCCGCCGTTTTTTAATCGGTGTAAAGAATAACTGGTTGTTTACAAAAGCATTTTCATATTGGTAAAGGTGTCTGCAACTTTTGTGAAGCATCAAATCACCGGCATATTAACTATCAAAACATGTTTATGACTGCATAAATGTATTATTGCTTTAAAAAAAACAGTCACATATTGTGCATTTCTATTATACACAATTTGTACTAAAGCGATCTAAAAAGTTCATATCAATAAGTTTTCTCTTTGCACCAGCAGGTGGCAGTCTTTGTACTTTCATTTCGAGGGTGCAGATTGCATAAGTTTTATTAATATGTATAACTTTATTTATTTTATTATAACTTTATATATATAGTTAAAAAATATTTACCATTTTCCCAAGTGTATATAACTACTACTGTAAGAAAATATCAGAATTCAGTACATACTTTCTGTATTATCTTTGCTTGAACTGAGCCGATCTAATCCTGTTTATATGAATTGAACCTGCTCCCGACCAGGTTTGACCTAGCAGAACTGTTGCCATGACAACAACTCTCGGATCAGCTTTGAAGAACGAAACGATCCTGGATTGTGTCAAATCGTCAATATCCAAATCCAGCTAACTGAGTAATCCACGTACGAAGAACGGACCCAAGGAGAATAAGCAGTGCCAAATCAAAGAAAAAAACTAATTAAACACCCGCTAACTAATCCCTCCCCCACCTCTAAATAACTACAGAGAAATATGTAAATAAGAAAAAAAAAAACATCTTCAGCGTCACACGCCCCTTACTCAACTGCACTGACTGGAACAAACATACATATGGTAGCACCCGCCTCTAACCTAATGGAATAACAAAAATAAATCTGCTACGTGTGTGTAAAATGTAAGTCACGTGACATACTTCCCTTCCACTTCCCTCTAGGTACTTTTAAATCACAAACTCTCTTTAAAGCGAACCAGAACACAAGATAGGCACCACAAGTAGTGATGTGACGTTGTGCGCAGAGGCTTCGAAGCATGTATCAAAAAAACGATACTTCTCGCAGTGAAGCAGTGTACCGGAGCTTGATTTGTTTTGCCATCATCACGTGATCAGTGAAGTCCGAAGCTAAATTTTCGTCTAAACCCACGTGACTGCTTCGAATTTTGATTCAAAGGTTTAAACACCCTCATGGGTTAGTAAAGTATAGCGAGAGATTAGGCGTCAATTAAACACATTTCTACTGTTTCAAAGCACTGCACCTGTCTCACACACCAGTAATTAAACTAAAATACAATAGTAATTTATAGTAAAAAGGTTTTGAACCATACTAAAGTGTATTCGCGTATTTTTTTTACAACTATCTTTAAAGAAAACCACTGCATATCGTAATATAGTGCTTAACAGACGCCAGCTGGCGCCAACACACATCACTCACATAGCCTCCTCCTAGAGCAGTGGTTCTCAAACTGTGGTACGTGTACCACTAGTGGTACGTGGGCTTCCTTCTAGTGGTACGCGGAGGAATGAAATATGTCATGTACATATATATATATATATATATATTTCAAAATGTTAAAAAATTATGTATATAATGTGCCATATATGACATATAGCCTATATTTCTGAGGTAATCTGCCACGTTTGTTTTACTGTGCAGAGTTGTAGCTGCTTTACTGGGCCTACTACACTACTGTATTTCAATACTGCTCATTTTGGTGGTACTTGGAGTGACAATTTCTTTTCTGAGGTGGTACCTAATGAAAAAAATTTGAGAACCACTGTCCTAGAGCATTCGCCTCCTATGCAGGAATCGCTGGTTCGGTCCCCGATTGGAACAGGATAAGTTGTACTATGATAAACTTTTGAATACCTTGGATGTTACTACAGTCATTAGTGGTGTAATGTAATATATCTTATGTGTAAAACTACAGTAATTGAGTAATTTGTTTATATTGCTGTTGTTGTATTACTACATGAATGAGTTGGTCAGCTGTGAACATTCGACATTATGGCAACAAAGTTGCTTCCCACACTTTAACCAGTAGAGGTCCTCATCGAGCTCTGATTTAGAAAGCTTCGAGTAACGAACCTTTTTCCAATACAATTGAGTCGAGCGCTTCACTGGTTCAGAAAGCTTCATTTCACCATCACTAACCAAAAGTTACACAAACAAACACAGCAGCAACAAGCAACATGCATCCCCCCCTCATCTGGGCTGAGTCATCACTGGAGCGTTTAAATAACACCCATCCTCTTCTGATTGGTCCACTCGGGAGAACCAATCGGAACATCTAGATTTTAGAAGTACAGGAGACAGCAAATAGAAACAGAAAGGGGAGGAGGGAACAACAGAGCAACACCCCCAGGCGTGTAACAATCTCGCTTTAACTCACACGTTGATAATGGCGGATGTGAAACAACAAACTGAGGATGTGGTAGTTTGCCTGTCAATCAATTCGGTGGGCGGGGGGACCGCACTCCTACGTGAAGTTGCGGTCGGTCTCAAAACCGCTCCAATTAGTCTACCGTTTATAAGTTGTTAAATCGAAGAAAAAAAAAGGACTGAGTGTGTTTATGACAGCACAAAACGACGGTCTATACACTACACCTACACACACGTCTGTCCAAACAGCTTGAAAAGTAGATATTTCACCATAGGTGCCCTTTAAACGTTTTGATTTCCAGGGGCACCAAAGTCCTCTGGTGATAAAATAAAGAGGTGAAATCAGGGCCTCCATCAGCTCAGAGACCAGGCCTGAACGGCAAACATGCAGAGGTGCACATGAACTCCTGGAGAGCTCCAGAAACACAGCAGGAATGTGTTTGAGAAACCCCTCATGACATCAGTTACAGCGCTCTTCAGTGTGTTTACATCAGGCGCGGACTGAGAGAAATGAGATTTACACATGAAAGAGAAACGCTTTTGCTCTTGAGTGTGACAAACACCCCAACACACAGACACACAGACACACACACACACACACACACACACACCAATCATGACTGCACTCCATGATAATAACACACAAATATGAAGGTGTGTTGATCAGCCATTAATTCTTTTTTCGGCTTAGTGCCTTAATTCAGTGGTTCCCAACCTTTTTCTCTGGGGCCCCCCCCATGAACATATACAAAAATTGGAGCCCCCCCACCATATAAATACACACGCACGCACACACATATGTACCGTATATATATATATATATATATATATATATATATATATATATATATATATATATATATATATATATATATATATATATATATACTGTATGTGTGTGTTTATGTGTATTTAGATAGGCTTTGTCATACTGTCTAATCTTTTTCTTCGCCTCTGAAGAATCATTACATTGACGTTTGTCTGCCATTTTTGTTTTGATTTTGCCTTTACGAGAAGTTGGACAAGCACATTGCGCAAGTGAGCAAAATGTAAAAAATTATTTAGAGTTATTTATTTTAATTATTTTTACTATTATGTTGGAATTTTAAGCATGTTTTGGTACTTAAAAATACATATATTCCTGAGAATTTTTTTTTATAAATATTTCCCAAATTATGTTTAACAGAACAAGGAATTTAACAGTATTTCCTCTAATATTTGTTTTTCTTCTAGGCTTATTTGTTTTATTTTAGCTAGAATAAAAGCAAGTTTAAATATTTTGAAACCTATTTTAAGATCAATATTATTAGCCCCCTTAAGCAATATATATTTTTGATTGTCTGCAGAAGAAACTACTGTTATAAAATGACTTGCCTAATTACTCTAATTAAGCCTTTGAATTGCACTTAAATTTGAATGCTTATATTTTGAAAAACATCTAGTAAAATATTATGTGCTGTCATCATAGCAAAGATAAAAGAAATCAGTAATTAGAAATAAGATATAAAAACTATTATGTTCAGAAATAAGTAAAAAAAAAAAAAAAAACTTCTTTCCATTAAACAGAAATTGGCCAGGAAAAGGGTTGCTAATATTCAGGAGGGCTAATAATTCTGACTTCAAGTGTATATATACAGTTATTTTCCACCCTGCAAAGGAAAGAGAAATAAATACAATAGAATAAAAATATAAAACAAACTGTGATTTAAGCATCTCCACTGTAAGAAAAACACTTTAGCTACAGCAGTCCTTCAGTCAAGAGCAGAGAAACATTTTCTTGTTATGTTTGATTAATGATAATAAAAACAGGCGGTAGCAGGAATATTTTCTGTCTCTTTAATGGTTTCTCTTTCACGTCTTTTGATCCTCAACTCGTTTGTTTATTACACAAATGAGGGTTAATATAAAAAATCACTAAACACTGCGTTAAAGCGCATTAAAGCGCTCACGTTAAAATGACTAGATGTCTGCGCTCCTCTGCTCGTCTCAGGGTGCGAATGAGAGCGAATGCTGACCGGCCGCAGGCTTCTGACTGCGTGTGCGTGTTGCACACACACATAAGCACGCGGTCTTTCGCAACACATACAACTGGAAAGGGGGCGGTATATGATGCATATAATTGTTTATCTTGATTAATGCTTTTTTATAATCGTTTGAAATCGAAATCGGATTTTGGATTAATTGTACAGCCCTGTATAATAGTGGACCATTTTTATGCCTTTTTCTTCCTCAACACTTATCCTCTCCCGCGCCCCCCTTGTGAACTCTGGCGCCCCCCTTAGGGGGGCGCGGACCCCAGGTTGGGAACCACTGCCTTAATTAATCTGGGGTCGCCACAGTGGAATGAACCGACAACTTATCCAGCATATGTTTTACGCAGCAGATGCCCTTCCAGCTGCAACCCATCACTGGAAAACATCCATACACACATACACTATGGACAATTTAGCCTACCCAATTCACCTGTACAACATGTGTTTGGACCGGGGAAACCGGAGCACTCGGAGGAAACCCACATGAACACGGGGAGAACATGCAAACTCCACACAGAAACGCCAACTGACCCAGTTGGGGCTCGAACCAGCGACCTTCTTGCTGTGATCGTGCTACCATTGTGCCATCCTGCTGCCCATCAGTTAGCCAGATTGGTGAAACTAATCTTCTCTGGTGCTATAACATCAATAGGAGATCTACAGGAAAAGAGTGAGAGATGTGGGTAACGAGAGGTGTAACGAACCACACAACAGCAGATGACTAGTGGCAGAAGTTTAGTTTTCTCTTGGCTAACTGATGAAGATGAGAAAGAGGAGGAAGTGGAGGAGACTAAATTAATAAATAAATAAGGAATAAATCCAGGAGGGAGAGGATGAAGAAGATGAAGCAGCAGAGAGGAGAGGGTGAGGAAGAATTGGGAAAGAGGAGGAAGAAGATGAAGAAGAGAAGGAAAAAGGTGAAGAAAAGATGGAAGAAGAGGGAGAGAAGATGGGGAAGAAGATTTGGAATAAGACAAGGAAGAAGGAGAAAAGAGGAGGAAGATAGGGCAGAAGAAGTAGAGAAAAAAGGGGAAGAGCTGGAGGAAGAAGAAGAAAATAAGAAAGAAGAGGAGGAGAAAAAGTGGAAGAATGTGAAGAGGAGGAAGAAGAGAAGCAAGAGGAAGAAATTAATGAAGAAGATTAGAAAATACGCAAGAAGGGGAAAAAAGGAGGAAGATAAAGACAAGGAGGAGGAAGATGAGGAAGATGATAAAGGAGAATAGGAAGAAAATAAGGAAGAAGATGAGGAAGACTGAGGAAAAGAGGAGGAAGTAGAGGATGAAGAGAAGAAAGGGGAAGAGGAGGAGAAAAAGGGTCAGAATTAGAGGAAGAGGAGGAAGAATAGGAAGAAAATGAGGAAGAAGAGAAAAGGAAGAACATAAAAAGATTAGGGTAGAAGAAAAGGAAGAAGGGGAAAGAGGAGGAAGAAGTGAAGGAAGAACAGGAGGAAGAGGAGAAGAAGAAGAAGAGGAAGATGGGGAAGAAGGGGATAAAAAGAAAGGAGAAGAGGAAGAAATTAAGGATGAGGAAGAATAGGGAACAGAGGAGAAAGTAGAGGATGAAAAGAAGGGGAAATGAGGAGAAAAGGGTCAGAAGAAGTAGAGAAAGAAGAGAAAATAAAGAAGATGAGGAAGAATGGGGAAAAGAGGAGGAAGTAGAGGATGAAGAGAAGGAAGAGGTGAAGAATAGGGCAAAAGAAGTAGAGAAAAAGGGAATAACAGGAAGAAGAGGAGGAAGATGTGGAAGAAGGGGATGAAAAGAAAGAAGGAGAAAAAGAAAGAAAATAAGAAGATGAGGAAGAATGGGGAAAACAGGAGGAAGTAGAGGATGAAGAGAAGGAAGAAGCAGAAGAGGAGGAGAAAAGGGTCAGAAGTAGAGAAAAAAGGGGAGGAGGAAGAAGACAAAATGAAGAAAATAAAGAAGATTAGGGTAGAAGAGAAGAAGGGGAAAAGAGAAGGAAGAAGAGGAAGACGAGAAGGAAGAGGTGAAGAATAGGGCAAAAGAAGTAGTAGAGAAAAGGGGAAGAACAGGAAGAAGAAGAGGATGAAGATGGGGAAGAAGGGGATAAAGAGAAATAAGGAGAAGAGAAAAATATGAAGATGAGGAAGAATGGGGAAAACAGGAGGAAGTAGAGGATGAAGAGAAGGACGAATAGGGAAGAAGAGAAGTGTAACATGAAGTGGACGCTGACAACGGAGGTGAGGATCCAAACGCAGGGTTTATGAAATGGAATGGTCAGGCAAGCGATGGTCAACACAGGAGCAAACAGGCCTGAATCATAGTCAAAGTAACCGGCAAGTGGTCAGAAGGCAGACAGCAGGCAACGTAATACAAACAAAACAAGGCAAGATTCCAACACGGCAAGACAAGGCAAAGGAAAACACGATGTAATGTTACATTATACAGATAACAAGACTCAGCAACGACTGTGTGTTAATGTGCTGTATGTAGTCCATGAATCAGTCCGTGAGTAGTTTCAGCTGTGAGTGTCTAATCAGTGGAGACTTGGAGCAGGTGAGTGTGTGTGTGTGTGTGTGTTACATGACTGGATCTGTAGTCCATAAACCGGCAGATTTGTAGTTTGTGTGAGTGTGAATGTTTTCCAGTGATCTCTGGTGGTCAGATCGCTGGTGATCGTGACAATAAGGAAGAAAAGAAGAAGAAAAGAAAAAAGAGGTAGAAGAGGAAGATTATAAAGAAAATAAGGAAGAAGAGGAGGAAGAAGAAGAGAAAGACAAAGAGGAGGAGGAGAAAAAAGAGAATCCATAAGTCCAGAGAAACCCAGTCTGGATGTTTTCCTCAATAAACTGAAGACAGATGAGCCGAGCGACTTCAACCTTGAACCAGACTCTCCATCACTCTTCTGTCTACACACACACACACACACACACACACACACACACACACACACACATGCCTGACCGAACACATCATCCCATCACTTTTCCCAACAGTACAATATTCTGATGCATCATAGGAATGACCCATCTCCACCCCAAAAGCAAACTGTCCATCTGCATGTGCGCGTGGAGCTCAGTGTTGCTGTGGAGGGGAGAGATGCTGTATAATCTGCAGTCATCAGGGAACTGCTTTAGAAACAGACTCACTTTCAATGGAAACACCAAGAAGTGCAGATGATTTGAAAATGTGCATAAAATCCTGAATGAGTGGAAGCACAGCAGAGACTGTGGGTGTCTCCAGCAAACAGATGGAGGACCTGCGCTTTCAGTCGCTCTCCTCTGACCCGGACAAACTGCCCCGGGGAGGCTGCGATTGTTTTTCAATATCTCTGCTGACCTCTGACCCCAGGCTCAGGAGGCGGGGCAGTGGTCGAGGGGTCAGCAGGAGGACATAGATTAAACACAGAGAGCCGCCTGTCAGTTATTACTGTTATCCAATCAATAGAGAGCAGAGCTTCAGTCCGACCGCGGCTGATCTGCCTGACATGATCAATGCTATAATAGCAGCGGCTATAAAACACTTCTCTGTGTGTGTGTGTGTGTGTGTGTGTGTGTGTGTGTGTGTGTATGTTTTATGGCATATCAGGGCTCAAATGTGTAAAATGACAGGTATTATGAGGACAAGATGGATTATGAGGACATTCATTTATTCTACTTTGGCTTAGTCTCTTATTTATCAAGACTTGCCACAGCGGAATGAACTGCCAATTATTCCAGCTTATGCAACATGCCGCAACCCACTACTGGGAAATATGAGGACATTGAAGATGTCAAAAGGCTTATAAATCATACAGAATGTGTGTGTTTTTTTTTTCGTGAAGTACGACTGCAAAAACAATGGAAGCCTTTGGAATGTCCCCACAACTCACAAAAACAAACCTGTGTGTGTGGTTGCGTGACATGTCAGGAAACAAATGTGTAAAATGTCATCAGTATGTTGTTGGTATTACAAGGGCAAGGTGAATCACGAGGACGTTCATTTATTCATTTTACCTTGGCTTAGTCTGTTATTTATTAACTGTTGCAACAACGGAATGAACCGTCAACTATTCCAGCATATGTTTTACACAGTGTGTGCCCTGCCAGCCGCAACCCAGTACTTTTTTTTTATTCATGGCAGTTGCTAGAGCTTCACGGGTGATTGCTAAGGATTTGCTAAGATCGTTTATAATAATGGTTGTTGCTAGGGTGTTTCTATGGGTTCACTGTGGTTGTTATGGTGTTGTGGGTGGTTGCTAGGGTGCTCATGGTTGCTATCTGAGAGTTGTTAGTGTGTTCCTAGTGGTTCACTGCAGTTCCATGGTGTTGTGGGTGGTTGCTGGGGTGTCCATGTGGGTTTACTGAGGTTAATAGGGTGTTGTGGTGTTGTGTTTGGTTGCTAGGGTGTTCCTGTGGGTTCACTGTGGTTAGGGTGTTGTGGGTGGTTGCAAGGGTGGTAGCATGGTTGCTATCTGAAAGTTGCTGCTAGTGTGTTCCAAGTGGTTCATTGCAGTTACCATGGTGTTGTGGGTGGTTGCTAGGGTGTTCCAGTGGGTTCACTGTGCTTGTTATGGTGCTGTAGTTGGTTGCTAGGCTGTTTCTGTGGGTACACTGTGGTTATGGTGTTGTAGGTGGTCGCTAGGGTGTTCCTGTGGGTTCACTGTGGTTGTTATGGTGTTGTTGGTTGCCAGGGTGTTCCAGTGGGTTCACTGTGCTTGTTATGGTGCTGTGGTTGGTTGCTAGGCTGTTCCTGTGGGTTTACTGTGGTTATGGTGTTGTAGGTGGTTGCTAGGGTGTTCTTGTGGGTTCATTGTGGTTGTTATGGTGCTGTGGTTGGTTGCTAGGGTGTTCCAGTTGGTTCACTGTGCTTTTTATGGTGCTGTGGTTGGTTGCTAGGCTGTTCCTGTGGGTTCACTGTGGTTATGGTGTTGTAGGTGGTCGCTAGGGTGTTCTTGTGGGTTCACTGTGGTTGTTATGGTGCTGTGGTTGGTTGCTATGGTGTTCCAGTTGGTTCACTGTGCTTGTTTTGGTGCTGTGGTTGGTTGCTAGGGTGTTCCTGTGGGTTCACTGTGGTTGTTATGGTGTTGTTGGTTGCTAGGGTGTTCCAGTGGGTTCACTGTGCTTGTTATGGTGCTGTGGTTGGTTGCTAGGCTGTTCCTGTGGGTTCACTGTGGTTATGGTGTTGTAGGTGGTCGCTAGGGTGTTCCTGTGGGTTCCCTGTGCTTGTTATAGTGTTGTTGGTTGCTAGGGTGTTCCTGTGGGTTCACTGTGGTTATGGTGTTGTAGGTGGTCGCTAGGGTGTTCTTGTGGGTTCACTGTGGTTGTTATGGTGCTGTGGTTGGTTGCTATGGTGTTCCAGTTGGTTCACTGTGCTTGTTTTGGTGCTGTGGTTGGTTGCTAGGGTGTTCCTGTGGGTTCACTGTGGTTGTTATGGTGTTGTTGGTTGCTAGGGTGTTCCAGTGGGTTCACTGTGCTTGTTATGGTGCTGTGGTTGGTTGCTAGGCTGTTCCTGTGGGTTCACTGTGGTTATGGTGTTGTAGGTGGTCGCTAGGGTGTTCCTGTGGGTTCCCTGTGCTTGTTATAGTGTTGTTGGTTGCTAGGGTGTTCCTATGGGTTCACTGTGGATCTTATGGTGTTTTGCGTGGTTACTAGGGTGTCCATGTAGGTTTACTGTGATCTTCATGGGGTTGTGGGTGATTGCTCCTATGGATTCACTGTGGTTGTTATGGTGTTGTGGGTGACCAATTTTCTGTTCTCAGGAGAAAGCTCATTCACAAGCACACACACAAACACACACACACACACACACACACACACACACACACACACACACACACACACAGACACAGACACACACACACACACACACACACACACACACACACACATCAGTCAGAGGGACCTAACAATTGATTTTATGGCAAGAAAAAAACAAAGAGCCTGGAAAAGAAAGGTCCTGTTCCAAAATCCACAAGCCCAGTTTTTAAGTCAGTGATCTAAAAACACCCGAGACACTCAACAGAAACTCAATACAGAACACAGTCAGGGATTTGTGTAAATTTCAATGATAATATTGCTAAAATTAATATTATAATGCTCAAATTTGCATACACACAGACACTGCAATGAAAACATTCGATTTCATGTCAAAACTACAATATTTTTTAGATTTAATAAGTGTACTGTTGCCTTCCTTAGCCATAATCTTATAAGAGGGCAAAAATACACCTTTGCATACACACTTGAACACTACTATATTGTACTGAATGAAGCTGAATAATGAAAAACACGTTACATTATTTGACTGTTCAACATCAACAGGTTACACACTTAACGTGATTGCTCTCAAACAGTCCGCACTGCCTAATACTTCATGAAACTGTATGAACAAATAAATAAACCAGAACATAATGTAGCATAAATACCCCAGATTCCCCTCTTTTTGGGTCTGTTTTCACGCTTTGTGTCGATTTATGTGTTTATTTTGATGGCGAAGCGGTGCTGTAATGAGGAAAGGCTGGAGCTTGAATGAGGGAGTGTCGCCATCTTGCGGTGAAGACCGGAAACACGGTAAAGTCACATAGCATCATTTTTGTTACACAATAATTAATAAATTATTGTACAGCAATGATTAATATTTTTCATTTATCTGAGTTTTGGGGTAGAGGTTAATAAAATACAATTTAATGCATAATTTAATAGTTAATACGAGTAATGATATCATGTTTTTACATTCATTTTCACCACCAGTGCATCCAATATCAGTTACATATATCAATTTTTCACATTCAGTTAAATTCTCTGTGATTTAAAGACAAGCCCTGCATTTCAGAACAGCGGAAACCCAAAATTCCCAAAAAACGGAAACCCAAAGTTTGTGAAGCTTTGACTGTACACGTTTATTAGTTCGAACATGTTAAATGAAGTTGTGAAGTGAATAAAGGGAATTTAAGATGCTTTTAAGATATTTTAAATTAGGTCGTCCACGTCTAAAGGCCTAAATTGTGCATCTTAATTAATGAAAAACATTTTCCGGTTTGCAGTAAAGCCCGCGAAAAGTGTCTCGCTTACCTCATTTACAAAAAATGTATATATATTACCCGAAATAATCACAAATACAACACTTACATATTTTAAAACTTTACAATAACATAATATTTTTATTAGCTATATTTATTTATAAAACGGCTGCAGTATACGTTTCAGAAATACTTTTACCATGCTGCTCTGTAAACAACATACGTGTGTAAATAATGCTGTTAATGTTGCCGAGCGTGGTTACTAAGGATGACCCACAACTCTTTTAATATTTAATATCGCCCAATCAGCGTCAATGAGCGGAACTGGAGGCTGAATAAACAGAAAGCAGCAGCAGAAGGATCCGTTTATTTGATTATTATTGGTTTATTTGAGATGTACAAGTCTTACCAGCCGCTCAAACCCGCGACCAACAAATTCCTGCAGCAGAAATGGGACCAAACACAATACCAAGAGCACAGAAACAAGGTCTGGGCCAGATTATTATCCAAAATACTGTTTAAAACGAGCTTCATGAAGTATTTTTGTCTAGTTTTAAAACATTAAGTTCAATTGAAATGAGAAATGAGGTTACTAAATGTATTGTCAATAATGTTTACTTTTAAATATACAGTTGATACAAACGTATTAGCCCTCGTGAGAAATTAATGGTTTTGAAATATTTCGCAAAGTGCAATTTAAAGGCTTAACTAGGTAATTTAGGCAAGTTAACAAAATGTTCTTTTTCCAACAACAGAACAAACCACTGTCATTCAACAAGGAGGCAAATAATTTTGACCACAGAGTTTTTACATTTTTAAAATATGTTTTCATATATATTGCAGCCAAACTGCAGAATTTCTCCAGAAACAAACATGTAATGCTGTGAGCAATGTTTAACAGCACTTGGGAAATACTTGAATTAAAATTAATATTTCACAGGAGGGCAATAACTTGGTCTTTAACCCTAATTTTTATGCTGTGTTATGGGGAATTTGAAGTGTCTGGATCAGTAAAGACTGCAAAAGTATTAGTGCAATTCTGTATTTAGAGTTGAAGTGATGAAGGTGTCTGTGTTTGTTTTTCTAAGGTGAAAGAAGCCTCACCTGTTGTGGACACTAAAGGCATCCAAACACCTGCTCATGTTCAGCACAAACTGAAGAAAGTGCAGGTGAACATTCATTCATTCATTCATTCATTCATTCATTCATTCATTCATTCATTCATTCATTCATTCATTCATTGATTCATTCAGCTAGTCATTCCTTTAGTCAGCCATTCATTTATTCAGCTAGTCATTCATTCATTCAATCATTTATTCAGTTAAACATTCAGTCATTCATTCAGTCAGTAATTTCTTTTGTCATTCACACATTCAGTCGTTCATTCGGTTATTTATTCAGTCACTCACTCATTAATTCAGTCACTTATTCAGTCATTCATTTAGTCATTTATTAATTCATTCAGTCACTCATTCATTTAGTCATTTATTAATTCATTCAGTCATCCCTTTAGTCATTCAGTCAATACCTCATTCAAGACAGTCATTCATTCAGTCACTCACTCATTCAGTCAGTCACTCACCCATTCATTAATTCACTCATTCAGTTATACATGGTCATTCACTCATTCAGTCAGTCACTCACCCATTCATCAATTCACTCATTCAGTTATACATTGTCATTCACTCATTTAGTCAGTCACTCACCCATTCATCAATTCACTCATTCAGTTATACATTCAGTCACTCACTCATTCAGTTATACATTCAGTTACTCACTCATTCAGTTATACATTCAGTCACTCACTCATTCAGTCAGTCACTCACCCATTCAGTAATTCACTCATTCAGTTATACATTCAGTCCCTCACTCATTCATTCAGTCACTCACCCATTCAGTAATTCACTCATTTAGTTATACATTCAGTCACTCACTCATTCAGCCATTCATTCAGACACTCACTCATTCATTCAGTTATACAGTCACTCACTAATTCAGTTATACATTCAGCCATTCACTCATTCATTAGTCACTTATTCATTCATTCATTTATTCAGTTTTACATTGCTGCTCATTCATTCAGTCACTCACTCATTCAGTTATACATTCAGTCACTCACTCTGTCATACATTCACCCATTCATTCACTCATTCAGTTATACATTCAGTCACTCACTCATTCAGCCATTCATTCAGACACTCACTCATTTGTTAAGTAATAAATTGACACTCACTCATTCAGTTATACATTCAGTCATTCATTCAGTCACTTATTCATTCATATATTCATTTATTCAGTTTTACATTGCCGCTCATTCATTCAGTCATTCACTCATTCAGTTATACATTCAGTCACTCACTCTGTCATTCATTTACCCATTCATTACTTCACCCATTCAGTTATACATTCAGTCACTCACTCATTCAGCCATTCATTAAGACACTCACTCATTCATTCAGTTATACATTGACACTCACTCATTCAGTTATACATTCAGTCATTCATTCAGTCACTTATTCATTCATACATTAATTTATTCAGTTTTACATTGTCGCTCATTCATTCAGTCATTTAGTTATACATTCAGTCACTCGCTCTGTCACTCATTCAGCCATTCATTAAGACACTCACTCATTCATTCAGTTATACATTCACTCGTTCATTCAGTCACTCACTCACTAAGTCACTCACTCATTCAGTTATACATTCACATACTCATTCAGCTATACATTGTCACTCTCATTCATTCAGTCATTCATTCACTCAATTAGTCATTAATTTGTTCATTCAGTTACTCATTCATTCATTCACTTATTCATTTATTAATTTATTCAGTCACTCACATATTTATTTATTCATTCATTTATATATATTATAAACAAAAAAAACTACACATTAATTTCCTGTCAAAATAAAAAGTTCTCGTGTTAGTTTACGGATGAATTTAGACTCAATAACTGCACTCAAAAATTAGATTCAGATTTACATGAACTGTATTATTTTAAACTAAAAAAGGATCCCCCTAGAAACATTCGGGAAATTTCATAATTAAAAATAATTGGCAAAATAGCAATGAATTCTTAAGCACTCGGCAAATACTAGTTATTAAGTTGTTAAACAGTGCCATTTGCCATTTCTTTGTAAATATTTTCAAAATCGAGCACATTTCTTTATACAATTTTTTTTTATTACTAAATAAATAGTTTAATTCCGTTTTATTTCACATGACGTTTCAAGTCACGTGTTTGCCTTTGCTTTTTCTGAATCTTTGTTTCATTATTACTGAATGAACTGACAAAAAAAAATCTAGGGTTTAAACTATCTGAAATTTAATACGATCACATTAGGTCATAACAATGATTTTTGCTCATCAGCCAATCAGAATCAAGCATTCAACAGACGTGTGGAGTATGACTAATGTAACTCTATGGTAAAGTGTGCTGTTGTTTTCAGATGCAGGAGGAGAGACTGTCCATCATCGAGAGAGACAATCGTCTGCTGTCCTCCAGACTGAACATCATCAGTCGCTCTAAAGGCATCGTGGACCACTGGAATCATTCCTCACGTTGCAGGTGTGTGTGTGTGTGTGTGTGTTTATATTGATTAGTGTGGATGTGACCCGGTTGGCGGCTGTTTATCTGAGAAGGGTTTCGGGTTTTCTGATCTCCGGCTGCGTCTCATATCATCTGGAACTGACAGGCTGAATCTTTAATGCTCTGCTGTTGACAAAGACAGTATGAATTATTGAGAGACACATAACCTGTTCTCCATCACACCTGGGGATCCGGAGACTACAGCTTTAGCTGGAGCTCAAATACATCGCCAGAAACGTTCGGTTTTTGTAGGTTTATTCATTCATAATTTTAATTTTTTTTGGCTTAGTCCCTTTATTCATCAGATCAGAGGTTACCACAGCAGAATGAACCGCCAACTATTCCAGCATATGTTTTATGCAGCGGATGCCCTTCCAGCTGGCATCACGGTAGTGAATGGGTAGCACAATCGCCTCACAGCAAGAGGTTGCTTGTTCCAATCCTGGCTAATTCAGCTGTTGTTTCTGTGTGGAGTTTGCATGTTCTCCCCGTGTCGGCGTGGGTTTCCTCCGGTTTGCTCCACAGTCCAAACACAAGCGCTATAGGGTAATTGGATAACTAAATTGTCTGTGGCGTATGTGTGTGAATGCAAGAGTGTATGGGTGTTTTAGCTGGAAGGGCATCCACTGCGTAAAACATATGCTGGAATAGTTGGTGGTTCATTCCGCTGTGGCCACCCCTGATAAATAAGGCGCTATGCCGAAGGAAAATGCATAAATTAATAACGATTTCACCATTTTCCAGTCTGAACGCAGAGAAGCGGAGAGAGAATCTTCTTCAGGTGACGAACGAAAACCTGGCGATTTACCAGCGAATCACGACGCAGAAATCAGACTACAGGAGGGAACTCTGGGAAAGCGACTGGGAGAAAGTAGAGCGCAGGAGAGACGACATCGCCCGATACCCACGAGGACTGACCAGCAAACAGGTGTGATCACAATTCACAAACAATTAAAAGAGTTTCTGTCATCCTTTACTCACCTGTTAGACTGACCTCCTTCTGTCCGACCCTTTTCACAAGACGGTCATGACACGTTTAATGGAATATAAGCAGCCTCTAATGGTGAACATGAATTAATCCTATTGTTTATAATCAGACTTGATGAATGAAACACTTTGATTGACATTCTCCCTTTATATGATGTCATCAGAGAGGGAAAGCCCCGCCCACTAGTGCCTGTCTCTCCCTCATTAGCATAAACAGCAGCCCTGAGTGAGAAGCAGCCGTCTGTCCATTAGCCATTAGAGTGTTTGAGCTGCTGAAGATAATGCCAGCATAGACTCAGAGGATTATAGATGTGGAGTTTTAGATGAAACAGCAACAGGAGAGACATAGACTGACACTGAAGCACACCTGACTAGCACCGAGAACACAGCTAGACCTGTTTTCAATCTGCTGCATTAACAGTTATTTTTTTTACAGTGTACTTAAGTTTAACTGCGACTTGTGTGAGGAGCTTCTGCATTATTTCCATGATATAAATAGAAATGTTACAGAATATCTCAACAAAAATGTCTGTTGTCCAGCAGAAGGCAGGGAAGACGGTGCAGTTTAATGGAAAATCGTGTGAACGGAGGGAGAGTTCGTCCAGCGGTGTTGAAGACGAGTCGACAAGCACAACTGAAGATTAATAAGTCAACCAATTACTGCAAACGAGCACTAATTAACATCAGAATATTCAAATAAACTCACCTACTGCTGCATAAATGAAGAGGATGTTCAGTTTCTGTGTACTAAAACTCTTGATCTTGATGTTTAGAGCAAGAATAATTTCATTAAGTTATTAAAAGTCTCTACACTGTGAAGAATTTAATGACAGAGTCAAGACAACAAATTTTTGTGTTGCTTTAATGTAGTTTTATAAGTTAACCCTTATGTATTGAATTGACTGTCGTTATGTTGGTGGGTGTTTTAGCCCCATTGACTCCCATTATAATCATGTTTTTTTAATGCAAAGCCATGACAGCATATAATCATGCATTTTTGATTTATTTAAATATTTATATATATATATATATATATATATATATATATATATATATATATATATATATATATATATATATATTTATATATAACATACATGCATTAAAATAGTTACAAATATAGTGCACATAAAATATAAAAAATAAAAAATATTAAATATCACATGCATTTTCTGCAAAATAATCAAAAGCAAAATAAACATAAATTTTTTTTAAATAAATAAAATTTAAAAATAAAATATAATAAAAAATGTTAAAAAAAATAAATAAATAAATAAAATGTTACATGCATCCTCCAATAATATAATCACAAATAAAACAAACAGAAAATATTTTTAAATAAATAAAATTAAAAAATAAAATATTACATGCATCTTTTGATAAAATAATCACAACTAAAGCAAATAGAAAATATTTAAAAAGAAATAAAATGAATAAATAAAATATGACATACATCTTCTGATAAAATATTAACAAATAAAACAAACATGAAAATATAAAAAATACAAATACATAAATAACAATTAAACTAAACGTAAATAAATAAATAAAATTTTAAATGCATTTTCTAATAAAATAATCACAAATAAAACTAATGTAAAAAAATGTAATATTACATAAGTAAATCACAAATAAAATGAACAGAATAATAATAAAAAAATATTGAATAATTATTACAAGCATTTTCTCATAAAATAATCACAACTAAAATGACGGTAAAATATTTAAAAATAAAATATATACATAAAAAATGTCACGTGCATCTTCAAATAAAATTAATCACAAATAAAACGAACGTAGAATATTTTTTAAATAAATAAAATATTAAATGGATCTGATAAAATACAAATAAAACGAATGTAATATATATATATAGAAAAAATGACATGCATGATAAAATAATCACAAATCAAGCTAAATAAAAAATTAAAAAAATAAATAAAATATTACATGCATCCTCTAATAAAATAATCACACATAAAACAAACAAAAATTATTTATAAAATATATTATATATTACCTACCTTTTGATAATATTACAATGATTTCTAACTTTAGATGCTTTAAAGGAGTCTTGACACTATTAGCACACTTTAAAATCCCACACTGACCTTAGGTTATGAAAAATCAGCCTCTGAGAAGCATTTTCCTCATTGCAGAGCATCCATCATCCACCGGAGGGCAACACAAGCATGTTTATCAGGTAAATTAAATGTCCTTCTGAAGCCTGGAAATGAAAGAGAAGCAGAAACTGATAATAAACGGAGTTGTTTATTGCTGTGCGTACAGTCTGCGTGAAGATGATGGAGGACTGAACCTCAGGCTGACGCAGAGATTTCAGCCTCTACATCTTTATTAATCAACAATATCTCTGTGCAGTGTTTTTTGAGGACGGCCTTGTGTTTTATTGCTCTGGTTATCTATTAAAAGCATTTTCCAACACTGAAATCTGTCACAGTGTGAATATCCCAAAACATATGCTCTCCTTTCCATGCAGAGCCATAAAACATTAAAGTGAAATAAAAAATGCATGAAGACTTGCATTCAAAAGGTTTTGAAATGTTTTCAAAAGAAGGCTCCTTTTAAGTGGCAAATATCATTTTCAACTGTGAAATATTATTATAAAAATGAGCTGTTATCTATGAGAATATACAGTATAATGCAGATTTATTCCTGATTTAAAACGCTGAATTTTTCATCATCATTACTGCAGTCGTCAGTGTCACGAGATCCTTCATTTTAATAATATATAGCCTATGTTAATCAAGAAATATTTCTGCATGACGTGAAAAATGAAATCTATTTTAATAGTGTACATTGCTAGTCTTAAAAAGAGAATTCACCCAAACATGAAAATAAACTCACTATTTACTTACATTTGAAGAAAGCTATAAACCTGTAACCATTGACTTCCATAGGAAAATCAAATATGAAAGTCAATGGTTACAGGCTTCTAGCATTCTTTAAAATATCTTCCTTTGTGTTAAAAAGAACTAAGTTTAAGGTGAGCTTTTAGGTTCAACTTTAAGGTAAACAATCAACAATAACCCACTGAAAAATCAGCATGTTTTGTCAATCTTTAATCAAAATCTGACCGTCTGCTTCTGCTCTGGAAAGACAGTCCTTCTCTGATGACGTCAGTTGGAAAGATTGGCTGAAGTATGCGTAGCCACGCCACTCCTATAGTTTGCTGAGGTACATAGATATTTACATTAGATGTCGCCTACGCTGTTGTTGTCTATTGGATGGAATGCGTCAATAGAGCCGCCATTTTAGTACAGGGTAGCGCTCCTTCGAAATGAATATTGAACCAAGGTGCAGTGGAGGACTGGCCATCCAGAGCCAGAGATATACACATATATCTATGATCGGGAGTTTTCCTGCTGGTCAGTATGCAAATATTTTTTTAAATTACGAAAATGATCATTGTACATCACTTCTACATCAATGGATTAGTGACCGCACAGGCATTGCCGACAAAAAGTGTGTTTGTGTGCATAGAAATGTATTATCCTCCCTCCCTGTTAAAATTCACTTAGCCGAGAATAATAGAAGTTTAGCACCGGAGCATCTTGTTGTCATATTTCCATTGTTTTGCTTATATTATTCAACAAAACTAGCATAAGCCTAGTATTTACTGAGTTGGTGCTACTTTGCCTTATGGTAAGCGCAGTAGGTGACTATTATCATCAATAGCCGTGAGCTCAAAAGTTCGTAACAAACAAAAACGAATCATAATCTTACCTATGAGATGTCCTGCCTCTGTGCTTTGTTTTCTTTGTTTGCTCGTTACTACACCTGTACACAGCGCAAAAATACAGCATCTTTAGATTTTCTTTAGTGCGACTGAATGACTTTTGTCCTGGAAGCACTGTACAAATACGGCAGCTCTATTGATGCATGCTCAGCATCTGTATGCGATATAGTGTATATATCCAACACAATCTCACAGCAATTCGTAACTTTTTGACTTAGTGGCTAATTCGTATGAATTCGTTTGATCTAATTTGTACAATTTAGTATGATTTGCTCATCCCCCAATGACGGTCGGGTTTAGGGGTGGGGTTAAGTGCCACGCCTCCTTTTTAAAATCGTACAATTTCGTATGACTGAACTCGTACAAATTCGTACGAATTTACGGCTGATATATCTATGGCTGAGGTTAAGGTGAGAGGAGAAGCGCAAAAATAAAGTCCCACCTCCAACTCAATATTTATTTTGTATATTATTTATTTTTAGGGGTGGACTTTTTATAGATTTTAATTTTCTGGATTCTATGATGACTACAATGTTCCACATCAAAACTCATTGAAAACAGAATTCGCTTGTATAGTTATAAAAATGTCTTTTCCGTCACTTTTCACATCTTAAATTCTAGGTAGAAGAATACAATTCACAAACTGGGAATTGTGAAGGAAATACATGCGTGTAAATGAAATATGACCTTATACGCAATTTTAAGTTCGCAACTTGAGAATAAATGTCTAAAACGTGAGATGTAAAGTCAGAATTGCCTTTTATTTTGGAGAACGCTAATCGAGTGTGTTAATAAACAAAACCCTTACAAAAAGTAGGCCTACTGCAGTTTTTTTTACTGCCATTTTTTAAAGGAATACTGCAGATTTAGTTAAATTCTGAAAAGTGCAGTTTTTTGGACACGAAAAAACGGCATTATTTAAGTATATTGGAGTATTACTGCAATGCAACTGAAGTACTACTACACTGAAAAAAAGTGTTGCATGCAGAACTGTTGCAAACAATTTATTTGTGTTGAATGTAACAAACAAATTAGGTTTAATAATGATCAACCTAATTTGTTTGTTTATATTCAGCCCAAATAAATTGTTTACAACCACTTAACATAAAAAATTGAGTAAATCCAAGGAACCATTTTTGAATAATTTTTTTTCAGTGTACAGTACAACAACTGCAATAGAACTGATGTGATACTACTACTATAATGAAGTACAACTACTGCAATGAATGCTAGTACTGAAGTACTACAACTATTATAATGCAGTACTGCTATTGCAATGCAACTGAAGTACAACTACTACTTTTCCTGCTCAGTGGACAATAGTTTCCAAACGAGGTTTCAGTACTTCAGTTGTATTGCATGTATTCTATATGACTTTTCAGAAGTATAACTAACTACATAAATACATCTACAATACATAATACAACTTAGTGTACTATAATTATGCACCTAAGTGCAATACAATACAGAACTTATCACTATATATATATTTCCCCTCTTACTGATTTAATGTTACTTCAGTTGTACTGCAGATTGTATTGCTGTTGAACTTTATTGTATTGTAGTTGATTAACTGTGTTTATACTTGACTGTATTGCAATTTAGCAATTGTTTTTAATTTTACTGCAGGTATACTTACTGCTGTTGTACTGCAGTTATATATGTAAGTGAACACTTGCCGGTTAAACTGCTGTGAGGGATCATTCAGCAAAACAGACGTCTGCAGGTCCATCTGGAAGATTTCCTCAAAGTTTATCAGAGTTTCGTTGCATTAGCACTGCCAAATTTCCCTCAAAATGTGCTGATATTGATGCATAAGCTCGTCAAGCGTATAACGTGACTGACCTGGCCAATCAAAACAAAGTGGGCGAGGCTATTCGGAGATCACAAGCGTTAAAATTCGGCGCGAAATTGAAAAATTCGGCTTCGTTTGTAACGGTCAACAGGCGTAAGGTAAGAGCTGTTTTATTATATTTATGAAAGCTATCAATAGTAATAGGCCATTATATGATGCGTGAACTATACACAGTGTTTTTCAGCCAACGAACTTCAGGTGAAAGCTTTATATGACTATTTTAAATTGCATAAGGTTACTTTTACAGCATAGATGTTGTAATGTAATTCAAATACAATCATTTAAATAGACTTAAGCGTCCATTTGGTTGTTAAAACAAAGATGAACAACCGCTTAAACGCAGGCGCCGTCATTAGAGCAGGCTAGCGTGGAAATTCTAAAATAAACGTAGATAAGTAAACGTAAAAATTCGGTGCAAAATTCGAAACATTCGGTCTGTTTTTAACGATCAAAAGGCATAAAGTAAAAAATGTTATATCTCAGCTGTTTTATGATATTTATGAAACCCATCCACAGTAATAAGCTGTTATGTGATGCAAATTATTGGATTTTTAGTCACATTTCGTTATTTGTAATTGATAATATGCTGAATGAATTGCGTTTTTGATTCAAAACAGAAGACAATGTGGCCTATTATGTGATAATTCAATTATTAAATACAAGCTTAAATTTATTTAAAAAGAACTTATACTTTAACAGTAAAATGAAAAAAAATGCTGAATTTTTTACTTGAAATAAAAATTCTCATAATTCGTGCTTGCATTAATATTCTGCTCGCGAATTAACCTGAATTCAGTCTATTCCTCAGTCAAAGATGATCAAAAGACTTCAGAAGATTTGACAAAATATGTTTTGACACTAAGGTGTGCTTTTATGTGAAAATAAATGATTGTTGCATGCAGTATTGTTGTGCAATTGACTTGGTATGAAACGCTGCAACTCAAAGCTTCTGAAATCTCTCCACCACAGCTCTCTGAAGCACATAAAACAGAATCTTTTAATAGGAAAATACATTTATTTATACAAGGTTCACAGACCGGCACAGGAGACCTGAAAGATGATGTGATGCTGGGAAACGGCCATAAAACTGGAAAAGATAGACTTCTTAAAAACCTAAATTCTATGCTTAATAATGTAATAATACAAGTGTGTTCATCTGCTGTTTGCTACCAAGACTGAAATGATGAAGTTTCCATTTAAAACAGCACATTTGTGAGCCTATCAAGCCTGAATAACAAGTAAACATGATGCTGCAGGGTCCAAAACAGGTTTCATTTGAATTTTAATTCAATTTGTAATGAAAAGTGCTGTATTAATTTAGAAAAGAGCTCAAAAGCAGCAGTTCCACTGGACTTTACACTAAAACACATCAAACACTTCAACACCCACATGAAAACAGTCATTAAAAACCTACAGAGGACACGATGGAAATATGTATTGCTGTTTATAAGATATTATCTGTGCAAATATCTATGAATTTAAAGACATGAGCTCAAACCAGCATGTTTGCCCAACACAATCTCACAGCAATTCGTAACTTTTTGATTTAGTAGCTAATTCGTACGATCTAATTTGTAAAATTTAGTACGGTTTGCTAATCCCCCAATGACAGTTGGGTTTAGGGGTGGGGTTAGGTGACACGCCTCCTTTTTAAAATCGTACAATTTCATACGACTGAACTCGTACGAATTCGCCACTAAACTGGCAAAATGTAAAATACTTACTTTTCTCATGAGATCAGGCTGGTTTGCCTTATGATTTGTGTTCATGGCAGGTTATTTTACACATGATAAATGAGTAATAAAGGTTATCATATTACTATTATGGCTGAGCAATATAGGAAATATATATATATATATATATATATATATATATATATATATATATATATATATATATATATATATATATATAAATTACAATACAAAAAAACATACTACATTTTCCTACACAATATTTTACTTCAACATTTGAATACATATAAACATTTTGAAATGCAAGAAATCAATTAATTAACATTTAATTCATTTTACGACAAACTCGTTTACATTTAAATTAAATTACTAAACTACTAGTGTTATTAGCAGTAATGCCACTTGTTTATATCAATTATGCTAATAAATAATCTCACGCAGTAGTAAATAAAATTAAACTGCATAAAATCATTGCGATACTTGTTGCTTATTTTATTACAAACTTGAGATATTGCTATTCGATATATTTATTATATGTGTAGTTAGCATCATAGTTGCGCACCTACTTAGTCATAATGTATGTAAAATGGCTACATTATTTAAATCGTTCAGCCACATTTTGGAGTGACACAAAACAAAAACATAATAATGGCATTAAACTGAGGACGAGGAAAATGAGGACAAACAAAACGTGCAAAAACGTTACAATAATACTTAATTTTCACCAGCAAAATAAAATTTGATAGATCACTCATCACTATTTAGCATGTCAAATTAGCATTTCTATTACGGTTCTATCCAAATAATATTGGTTGTTGAGTGTGCAAAAACGTTAAATAACGAGGTATTTTTGGTAAAATCGTTTGGCATGATATGAAAACAGAAAAAAACTAATTTTAAGAATTTGGAAATTTGGTGACGATATCAAGATTTAAAAATGTAGAACTGCATTAGACAATTGACCAGTATTTGCTGCACAAATTTTCAAGTTTTTTTTTTTTTTTTGGTTGTGAAATTGTTACGGCAATTTACTGCATATCTTCCGTAAGTTTGTCTCATTTACAAAAACTCATTCATGGAAATAAATTGAAATAGTACAATAAGGAAGATACCTGTGAATAAAAAGTGCATACAATCTTTGTAATACTCATTTTCGTCAGTAAGATCAAATTCGGCATTTCGCTCAGCCCTAGTTAGTATCATATATGAAGTCCAATAGCAGTATACAATAAATAAAATAAAATATAATAAAATTTCTAAAAAAATTGGCACCAACATCAGTATCTCAATAGTGCAGAGGATGGTAAAAATGGAGAATGCCAATAAACACAAATGGCCGATTATCGCCGCAAACTTTCATTCGTTACACACACTTTCATCCACATCCTGGTTGTAAAATCGTTTAGCGATATATCTCACTTCCTCCATAATTTTGGCTAGTTCTACTTCTAATAAACAAATTAAATGTGCATTTTTTTACTAAAACATAAAGACTTCTGTAAAAATTTTGAAGTGACACAAACGAATCAATGAATCAACATTCAATTGATTTATCAACATAAACTCATTCATGGAAATAAATCTAAAAACTATGAGGAAGATGAAGTGAATAAAAAGTGCATTACATCGTAATACGAATTTTCATCAGCAAAATCTAATTCAGCATTTCGCTTAGCCCTAGTTAGCATCATATATGAAAGTCCAATCCCAGTAAAAAAATAAAAAATAAAAAAAATAAATAAATAATCAGATGAAAAAATGGCTTCTAAAAAATTTGGCGTCAACATCAAGATCCCATTAGTCCAGAGGATGGTAAAACTGGAGAACGCCATCAAACACAATTGATCGATTACCGCAGTCACAAACTTCTATTCGTTACACACATTTTCGTCTGCATCCTGGTTGCGAAATCGTTTAGCGATACTTCCTCCATAATTTTGGCTAGTTCCAGTTTATATAAATACTAAATTGAGGAAAATAAAGTGAATAAAAAGTGCATAAAACTTTTTAATACAAATTTTCGTCAGCAAAATTAAATTCGGCATTTCGCTCAGTCCTAGATAGCATCATACATGAAAGCCCAATCCCGGTATACAATAAATAAATAACTAAAATAAAATAAAATAATCAGGTGAAAAAATCTTTCGAAATGGCTTCTACAAAATTTGGTGCCGACATAAGGATCCCGATAGTGCAGAGGATAGTAAAAATGGAGAATGCCATTAAACACAATCGATCGATTACCGCCGCCGCGAACTTCCATTCGTTACACACACTTTCATCCGCATCCTGGTCGCGGAATCGTTTAGCGATATATCTCACCTCCTCCAAAATTTTGGCTAGTTCTAGTTCCAATGTCCCGCCCACAATCCCACTTGTGACCCCGCCCCTGATCTGAGCCCCACCCCCAAACACAGGCATCGTTGCTCCCGGCAACAGCACGTCATCTTCACTGTTGGCCATCAGTCGGCTGCAGAGGACGCTGTGCGATTCGTGTGCCGTGTAGTGGACGCCTTCCATCCCTCTGAAGCCAAAATAAAGCATGTTCCCGCCGGCGGCCTGCAGCGCCCCCTGGCTGACCGACAGCTCCACGCTGGACACACTGCTGCGACGGGCTGGTTTATTATGGCAGGCCAGACGAATTCGGTCCTCGCCGGGACGCCGCATACGGAGAAACCACGCACACCAGTTCAGGAGCAGAACACGTGTCTAGATTAAAAAAACAGACACACACACACACACACACACACACACACACACACACACACACACACACACACACACACACACACACACAAGCAAGAGTCTCATTCATCCATGCTTGATTAGCTCAGCAGTATTATTTGCATAACTCAGAGATTCGCTGAGTCAATATGACTGAATCAATTAAGGTGACTCATCATCATGCTGTTGGGGTTTTCCGGAGGCGTTCGCTGCTTTACTCACAGTGCACAGCATAAATGAGTACATTCATATTTTCATCAATTCTCAATGAATATAGACCACATGTAAACAAAACAGTTTTATTAATCAGTGATATATTTATTAAAATAAGAGTTTGGTCTTCTAACATCCTTATGAATAGGGAAATAATACATTTAAATGTGTTTCCCAGAACTGGGTGGCAGTTGGAAGGGCATCCGCTATGTAAAACATATGGCAGAGTAATTGGCGGTTCATTCCACTGTGGCGGCCCCTGATAAATAAGGGACTAAGCTGAAGGAACATGAATGAATGAATACATTTAAATTCAAATGAGATTTTGGGGAAGAAAATAATCAACTAGACAATTTCAACTAAATGTAATGACTTTTAAGGTTGTCTTGATTTATTAAGTTATTCCAATTTAATAACATTTTATTTAATATGTTTCACTATATGCATTGGGTTGTACTTATTTTTGCATCATCATCTTAAGCTGTTTTGTTAGATCAGCTCCAGTTTTGTCTTTGTTACTGACTAATTTAATGTACGTGCACAAATATATTAGTATAAAGCATCCTGTAGGAAATATTACAGGAGGGATCTGTGAGGGCATGAACTCATTTATGCCTGGAACTGTATTTATTTACTATTGCAAACAGCATGCCGTCATATATTCATGCATGTCTTTGTATTTTTTTGCTACAAAAATGTATTAACTTCTTGCATGGAGCAACTCTCTGTTTCAATTGGACTTTTCCCCCATTTATAATATTGTGTATTTAATGTAACTCACAACTTTTGCTACAAAAGCTGTACTGTACACCATATCAAAAGTTCTACCAAATAATATATAAATATGGGCGACAACATGGCTCAGTGGTCTGCTGTAACTACTAAATTATTTCTTAGATTTACTTGATTTGCATCCTGTTTTAAACTAATACATTATTATCACTTTAAATTGGGGTTTTCCTTCTATAGGAACTCGCATTAATTATTTATTTATTCATTCATTCATTCATTTTCCTTCAGCTTAGTCTCTTTATTCATCAGGATCACCACTGCGGAATGAACCACCAACTTAACCAGCATATGTTTTACAGAGCGGATGCCCTTCCAGCTGTAACACACTACTGGGAAACACCCATACACACACACACACACACACACACACACACACACACACACACACACACACACACACACACACTCTGCAGCCAATTTAGTTGATCAGTTCCCCTATAGCGCATGTGTTTGGACTGTGGGGGAAACCGGAGCACCCGGAGGAAACCCACAACAACATGGGGAGAACATGCAAACTCCACACAGAAATGATAACTGAGCCAACCGGGACTTGAACCAGCGACCTTCTTGCTGTGAGGCCACAGTGCTAACCACTGCGCCGCTGTGCTGCCTTTAATATTAGCATCTTAATTCTTCATAAATCTTCATGAATCTTGTGATTGCTGCGTCCTTCTAATTGGTGCTTGAATATTGTAATTGACGACACGGCAGGCCTGACACATGCGTCTTAAAGCAAAAAATGGACATGAGTATTTGATGTGTGCGATGTAAAGAGTGTGCCCAGAAGACAGATTTGGGGAAAGTGTGTTTCCGAGTGTCGCGTCTCATGCATTTAGTATAAATCTGTGCTGGTGTCCGGCAGTGATTCAGATTCACAGCACGCCGTCGCTGAAGGAGAACTGAAAACACTCTCTGACCTTCAACACCGAATGCAGACGCTGAGAAAACTGAGCTGTTTACTCCGGTTATAATACTAATAACACTACAGAGTAATGCAGTAAACCATAAAAAGTAATAGGAAATTAATGCACAATAACAAGTATATATTAATAAGGATGATCCATGCTTTCATGATGTTGAGGCCAAATTGTGAGCCGAGCATCCGAATGTGTCAGCAGAAATGGAGACTCATCAGAGCAGCAACGTTTCTCCAATCTTCTATTGTCCAGTTTTGGTGAGTCTGTGTGAATTGTAGCCTCAGTTTCCTGTTCTTAGCTGACAGGAGCGGCACCCGGTGTGCTCTTCTGCTGCTGTAGCCCATCCATCTCAAGGTTGGACGTGTTGTGTGTTCAGAGATGCTCTTCTGCAGAGCTCGGTTGTAGCGAGTGCTTATTTGAGTTACTGTTGCCTTTCTATCAGCTGGAACCAGTCTGGCCATTCTCCTCTGGCATCATCAACAAGGCATTTGCGCCCACAGAACTGCCGCTCACTGGATATTTCCTCTTTGTCGGAGCATTCTCTGTAAACCCTAGAGATGGTTGTGCGTGAAAATCCCAGTAGATCAGGAGTTTCTGAAATACTCAGAGCAGCCCGTCTGGCAGCAACAACCATGCCACATTCAAACTCCCTTAAATTCCCTTTCTTCCCCATTGCTCGCTCTGAACTGCAGCAGATCGTCTTGATCATGTCTACACGCCTAAATGCATCGAGCTGCTGCCATGTGATTGGCTGATTAGTAATTTGCATTAACGAGCAGTTGGACAGGTGTACCTAATAAAGTGGCCTGTGAGTGAATATGATATATGTAAAGAAATATCAACTTTATAGGGGCATGCATATATAGGAGTGTTTATTTGTCTTGATCCATTATCTTACCCATTTGGGCATCTTCGCTCCGTCTGGATCATGATAGTGATACTGCAGCACCAGCACTGTAGCGATCACTGACAGGCCCACAATCACCATCGTGGTGGCAAAATACTGAGCTGAAACACACACACACACACACACACACACACACACACACACACACACACACACACAGAGACAGAGTTAGACACGCAGAGAGTCACAGATACACACATACACACAGACATGTGAATTGGGTAGGCTAAATTGGCCATAGTGTATGAGTGTGAATGATTGTGTGTGTGGATGTTTCCCAGTGATGGGTTGCAGTTGGAGGGCCATCCGCTGTGTAAAAAACGTCCTGGATAAGTTGGCGGTTCATTTCACGGTGGCGACTCCGGATTAATAAAGGGACTAAGCCGACAAGAAAATGAATGAATTAGAGTATGCCTATAGAATGTCCTCATAAACCACAAAAACCAAACTGTGTGCATGTATATGTGTGTGTGTGTGTGTGTGGCATTCTTGAGATCTTCAGTCATGTGTGTCTGAAAGGAAAATGTGACCATTATAAAAAAGAAGGCTTCAGTTAACACACACACACACACACACACACACACACACACACACACACACACACACACACACACACAAACACAAACACACCCTAAATCCGAGACAAGAACCTTTAAATATTTTCACTTAAATATTTCACATCATCTGTTAAATAATTTTTAATTATTTAAAAGATTTTATCTACAGAAAAGTGAAAAAGTGTGTGTGAAATGCACACTTAAAGTTGATCTACTTTACAATTAAATGTTTAATTCAATGCAAGACTCGTTTAATAATAATAATAGTTATTATTATTATTAATAATAAACACTTTTATAAATACAATGCACAAAAAGTAAAGATAGAAATGAATAATTCTAAATAATTATTCTTAATTATAATCTATCATAATTCTAAGCAACAAATGTATTAAAATATTACTACAATTGTTACTTAAAATTAAAAATATGCAGTTCAGAAAAAATATTTGATGTATTAATAATTATTAAATTATTTTACAATTACTAACTATACAAATATTAAATACAATTTACTTATAATTATAATTAACGGATTACCTATATACAGTTGAAGTCAGAATTATTCGCCCCCTTTTGATTTTTTTTTCTCTTTTAAATATTTCCCAAATGATGTTTGACAGAGCAAGGAAATTTTCACAGTATGTCTGATAATATTTTTTCTTCTAGAAAAAGTCTTATTTGTTTTATTTCGGCTAGAATGAAAGCAGTTTTTAATTTTTTAAACACCATTTTTGGGACAAAATTATTAGCCCCTTTAAGCTATTTTTTTTCGATAGTCTACAGAACAAATCATTATTATAGAATAACTTGCCTAATTACCCTAATCTGCCTATTTACCCTAATTACCCAAGTTAAGCCTTAAATGTCACTTTAAGCTGTATAGAAGTGTCTTGAAGAATATCTAGTCTAATATTATTTACTGTCATCATGCCAAAGAGAAAATAAATCAGTTATTAGAGATGAGTTATGACAACTATTATGTTTAGAAATGTGCTGAAACAATCTTCCCTCCATTAAACAGAAATTGGGAATAAAAATAAACAGGGGTGCTAATAATTCAGGGGGGCTAATAGTTCTGACTTCAACTGTATATAATAAACAAATAATGCAAACATCCAGCAGCCTGAACATTCTGCTAAACGTCTCTCCTTTGCTGAAAGTCAAGCCGAATCTTCAAAAATGAGGTTATGAACTCATAATCCTGTGAAAATCCTCTCTGGTGTCTGTCATTGTTTGATGGTTTTTCTCAGTAATGGAGCTTTGGGGAACAGACAGATATCAGCGGGGGGCTTTTCACCTGTAAAGACGCCCCATTTCAGCATGAATGATGGCTCTGGTCTCCAGCTGGCCCATTCATGGAGGATTCATAAGCAGGAATAGGACGTTAATGTGATGAATGCAGTTCGCTGTGTCTGAGTTTCAGGGTCTCTCATCCTTTTAAACCCACAGATCAACATAAAGCCGAAGCACCACCCTCTGAACCGTGATTGACAGGTGGACTCACCAATCAGAGGCACCGAGTCGGAGGTGGCAGGCATGATCTCAGCCACCAGCAGCATGAAGACGGTGAGTGACAGCAGAACTGTGATTCCTGGCAGAAAAAACAAACAAACAATTATTCAAATCTGAATGGTCTTCATTCATTAATGCAGAAGTGTCCAAACTCCTGGAGGGCTGCTGTCCTGCATGGTTTAGTTCTGACTTTCTTCAACACCCCTGCCAGGAAGTTTTTAGTATACCTAGAAGAGCTTGATTAGCTGGTTTAAGTGAGTTTAATTGGGGTCGGAACTAAAATATGCAGGACACTGGCCCTCCAGGACCGAGCTTGGACACCCCTGCATTAATGCATCTTAAATCTGTGTACAGATGCACATGAACTAAATTACTTCAAAATACTAAACAGCCTACAAGTATGTTATTTAAACACATGTTTATGTACAAATGTTTACTTGCAATTATATATTATATAGATAATACTACATATAGCACATATATTATACATATTTTATTATATAAATATAATAAATATATTCATATTGAGTACTATATTATTATGTATTAATAATTTATTAATATATAATTATAATTTATAAAAACTATATTATTATGACACTATATTATCTTATTTAGTCCTTTTTATTTATATTAGAATTAGTTTACGACTAAATAATAATAATATAGTATGTTTTATTAATAAAATAATATAGTATATAGTATATTTTACATTTAAATATAGAAATAAATCAAATCAATCCTAAATAATTTGATGCTATATATTTAAAAAAAATACATTTAATAATAATGATTAAATATAGAAATATAATACTGTATATTTAATATTTAATGCGTTACTACTATTTAGATTGACAATATAATAACACTAAATATACAAATATCGTATGCATTTTATTTCATTGTCACATTTAACTCTTTAAAATATGTATTAATATTATTGTAATAAGCAACAAAAATCAAATTAAATCAATGTTTATATGGAAATGTTGTAAACTATTTAAGGTTGAGAATTATTAATACATCTAATTATTTGTTGAACTGCAGTATAGTATAGACTGTGGCAATTCTGAATGGAGCCAGTGGATTTAAAATGCAATAATGTGATACACAGAGAGTCAAGCGATGCCGCCCACACACACACAGAACTAAGACAGCATGAAATTAAAGACACACACTGCGCTTTAGACACTCACATATTGCAAAATCAGCTGCTCTTGTTTGCGGTGTTGAAACTCATTTATCAGCGAGCACCACCAGTGAGATTAGAGATTACTCAGGAGAAACTCTCTGTTAATCCCATTACCATCAGAGATATTCTGTGTTCTGCAGGGGGCTCTTTTACTTTTATCACTGCTTTTCAATAAAGATGAAGTGCACAGAGCAGGTTTAACAACAAACATTAAAAAACTAAAGCACGAACTGAAGTTAAATGTACAGTCGAAGATTATTCGCCCTCCTGTGAATACTTTATATCAAATATTTCCCAAACAGATTCAGGAAATGTTCACAGTATGTCTGATAATATTTGTTCTTCTGGACAAAGTCTTACTTGTTTTATTTCGGCTAGAATAAAAGCAGTTTTAAATTGTAAACACCCTTTTAGGGCCAAAATTATTATTCAAAAGAAGGCAATGATTCGCACTCAATTGCTTCGTACTGTTTTTATTTGTACTTTTTCTTACATTTTACGGTCGATAACAGACTGTCTGTTATCACATGTAAAATGTAAGAAAAAGTAAAAATAAAAACAGTACGAAGCAATTGAGTGCGAATCATTACCTTCTTTTGAATAATAGTAACGATAAGATTAACGCACCAAACCAAAGAAGTAACTAAAAAAACCGCAAGCGCGCAGGACAAACTTCAGTAACTCTGCACACAAAATTATTAGCCCCATTAGGCAATATGTGTTTCTTCTAGTTTTATCCAAGTAGCCGAAAGAGTCAACCTTTTCATGTAGCACCGTGATGTTATCCGAACATGTGGAAAGAGAATGTCCATATCCTTCACCGTACTTTTCAATGTCAATATTTCAGTTTGCTTCGATACCATCGTGTTAGAGAATTCCGCCTTCACGGCTTGAAGTTCACTTTTGATGGTCGATAAGTCATCGCTAGGCCCACACGGAATCTGCGGAATCTGATTTTCAGCAGAATTCCGCAGATTTTCAGCAGAATTCCGCAGATTTCTGCAGATTTTTAGCCCATTATTAATTCTGTTTATTTACTTGAGTAAATGTGTAAAACTGAATTTATTCAGTTTTTATTCAGTAATTTATTACTTTTTATTTAATATATTACTTATGATACTCCGCAGGATACTCCCAAAATAATTCCGCAGAAATCCGCAGATTTTTACCAAAATTCTACGCAGAATTCTCCCGCCAGGTTTTAGCCCGAACCCGACCGCTCCCGCTTATATTAAGCATTTGTTGTCCCGCTGCCCGCCCCGCCCCGTTTTCTACCCGCCGCGCCAGATCCCGATAAAGAGCGGGAGAACAAAACCGAAAATCACCCAGCTATACAGTCCAGACAGCCTATAACAAGCTGTCTGTATAAACACACACAGCACCAAGCACACACACACACAGACAAAGCTCTCTCTCTCTCATTCGCGCGCGCACTAACACACACACATAAGCACCAAGCACACACACAGGCAAAGCTCTCTTTCTCTCTCATTCGCGCGCGCGCGCACTAACACACACACACACACACACACGCACAAACAAGCACCAAGCGCACACACACTGGCAAAGCTCTCTCTCTCATTCGCACGCGCACGCACTAACACACGCACACACACACACACACACACACACACACACACACACACACACATAAGCACCAAGCACACACACACAGGCAAAGCTCTCTCTCGCTCTCATTCGCGCGTGCACACACACACCTCTCATTCGCGCGTGCGCACACATACACACACATACACACAGCAACAAACAACCTAAACACAGCATCGCGCTATTTCATTTACACACATACATTCGCTCGGGAGTCGGGAGCGATGTTGCTAGACAGCCCGCTCCCGTCCCAAATTAAACCCGTTACCGACCGCTCCCGCGAGTTATTCGGAAATTTATTCAAACCCATTCAGACCAAATGCAGACCTCTAGACCGTAGTTCGGAGCTAAATATTTCTGATGGCTGTGTGTTAGCCCCTTTATTGCCTTTAGGTTTTCATCTTCGTTGTACTGAATTAGTTTAACATGAACTCCGTTAGGCACAATTATCTGCGACACTTGATATTAGGTAAAAATGTGCATTAATTCTGAAAAATTAGCAAATTCTGCAGAACATCCTAGCGAACACATCCTACTCCATAGCTCACCTAACCGGAAGTTGCATTATTTGTTTCTGACTGTCTCTAGAGCAAACCACTGTTATACAATGACTTGCCTAATTACCCTGACTTTACCCTAATTACCCTAGTGAAGCCTTTAAATGCCACTTTAAGCTGAATACTAGTGTCTTAGAGAATATCTAGTGTAATATTATTTACTGTCATCATGACAGAGAGAAAAGAAATTAGCTGTTAGAAATGAGTTATTAACACTATTATGATTAGAAATGTGTACTGAGGGCGAATAGTTCAGGCTTCAGCTGTATTTTATGTGTGAATGTAACTTTTTCTGATGTAATATTAATGTGTTTTGCAGGCGTCTCACCCAGTGATATCTTCTCTCCAGAGTCGGCGGGCAGCAGGAACACCAGCAGAGCAAGAGTGGAGATCAGCACACACGGGATCAACAGATTCAGCCCGTAGTACAGCGTCCTCCGCCTCATGACAACGGTGAAGGTGACGTCAGGGTACGGTTCCTTACAGCAGTCGTAGAACTTCTCATTCCTCCTGCCCGGCACCTCTGCAACACACAGACACAGGTCAGGACAACACAGCCGAGCAAATGCATAGCAACATTCAAGCAAATATATAGCAGCACCCTAGTGACCACCCATAGCACCCTAGCAACTGCACAATTAAACACACAAGAAACTTCATAGCAACCCCCGGTTACCACCCACAACTGCATAGTAACAGCCTGGTAACCAAATAGAAACACATATGAAACTTCATAGCAACACCCTGGAAACCACCCATGACACCATGCCATCTGCACAGCAACACCCTGGTCTCCAAATAGGAACACACAAAAAAACTCCATGGAAACACCCTGGTAACCAAATAAAAACACACAAAAAAATGTCATGGCCACACCCTGGTAACCGCCCATAAAAGCCTATAAACCGCACAGCAACACCAAGGTGACCAAAGAAGAACACACAAAAAAACTGCATAGCAACACCCTGGCAACCACCCATAAAACCCTAGCAACTGCACAGCAACACCCTGATCACCAAATAAAAACACAAATGTTTTCATAGCAACACCCTGGTTACCACCCACAACAACCTAACAACTGCACAGCAACACCCTGGCCACCAAATAGGAACACACATAAAAACTGCATAGCAACACCCTGGCAACCACCCATAACACCCTAGCAACTGCACAGCAACACCCTGATCACCAAATAAAAACACAAAACTTTTTCATAGCAACACCCTGGTTACCACCCACAACACCCTAACAACTGCACAGCAACACCTTGGTAACCAAAAAGAAACAAACAATAAACTTTATAGCAACATCCTGGAAACCACCAATAACATCCTAGCAACTGCACAGTAACGGCTTGAAAACCACAAAGGAACATCCAAACAAATATATTGCAACACCCTGGCAACCACCCAAAACACCATAGCGACTGCACAGCAACACCCTGGTAACCAAATTGGAACACACAAAAAAATATCATAGCAACACCCTGGTAACCAAATAAAAAAACACACAAGACTTTTCATAGCAACACCCTGATAACCGCCCATAAAAACCTGCCAACTGCACGGCAACACCCTGGTCACCAATTAGGAACACACAAGAAACTTCATAGCAACGCCCAGGTAACCACCCACAACACCATAGTGACTGCACAGAAACACACTGGTCACCAAATAGGAACACACAAGAAACATCATAGCAACAGCCTGGAAACCAAATGAGAACACAAGTAACTTCATAACAACACCATGGTCACCAAATAAGAACACAGAAACTTCATAGCAACACCCTGGTTACACCCACAACACCCTAACAACTGCACAGCAACACCTTGGAAACTACAAAGAAACATACAATAAAATACATAGCAACACCCTGACAACCACCCATAACACCCTAGCAACTGCACTGCAACACCTTGAAAACAACAAAGAAACAACCTAGCGAATGCATATCAACACCTTGGTGACCACCCATAACACCCTAGTATCTATACGGACACCTTAGTAACTACATAATACCATGGCAACCATTAAAAAGCCCTTACAAATTGCATAGCAACACCCTGGTACCCTAGTATCTGCACAACAACACCTTGGAACCACATAGGAAAACCCTAGCAAAAACATACAGTATCAACACCCTGACAACCACATAAGAAACTGCATAGCAACACCTCGGCAATCCTATACAATGTTGTTAAGAAACACCCTAGAAACCTCAAAGTCACACCACAACAGCCACATGGCAACACCCAAGCAACAGCATAATAACATCCATGGCAACCACTCAACACACACTGTAAACTCTATAGTAACACCCTAATAATCACAAAGCAGCACCCTAGCAACTACATAGTGAATCCTTAGCAACCCCCATAGCACCATAGCAACCGGCTGATCTGAAATCCAGTCTAAAATCTAAAACACAACCTCAGATAAAGATTAAAGACAGAACAAACATGCTGAAACTCACAATTAAACAGGAAATAACCCTCAGAATCTGTTATCGCCACTGAGTCCACTTAATGAACGCTCATTTCTGATCTTCACGCTCATGCTGATGGATAATTCTGTTGGGCTTCATTTATATTATGTAACAATGACACAATTAAAGACTCTCCAAGCTTCTGGCACTAAGATCCTTCTGGAAGACAGAAATGCCAGATCCTAATCGGCAAATACTGATTATGAACAAACGAATGAATTCACACGAGAGAGCATCTGAAAATTGGGTGCGCGCGCGTGCGTGTGTGTGTGTGTGTGTGTGTGTGTGTGTGTGTGTGTGTGAGAGACATTACGCATGACAGACACTGTTATGTAAAACTTGTTTGTTTTTATCCAGCATTTCTCCACATCTGCCTCAAATCACGCAGGGCATCGTGGTATACTGTACAGACCAGAGACATATAAACAAGTCAATAAACAAAGTTACAAATATTGCACTGACAAATAAATGGAGCAAATTACATTTAAATTGATGAACTAAAATAACTACAACTGAGAGGTGAAATAAACACAAATTTATACAATATAATAACTATAATAGTCATGATATGCAGTCATTTGTTAATTTTCCTTTGGCTTAGTTCCTTTATTTATCTGGGGTCACTACAGTAGAATGAACCACCAACTTTTCAAGCATATGTGTTACATGGTGGATGTCCTTCCAGCCACCACCCATTACTGGGAAACACCCATACACACAATTTACTTTATCCAGTTCGCCAATAGCGCATGTGTTTGGACTGTGGAGGAAACCAGAGCACCCGGAGGAAACCCACGCCAACACGGGGAGAACATGCAAACTCCACACAGAAACACCAACTGGCCCAGACGAGACTCAAACCAGTACTGCATAACCAGTATAACCAATACTGCATGTCAGTTTTTTTGCATGTCAGGGGGGACGGGTGAAAACTTTTAAGCAAATGAGATAAAAGTAAAATAAAGTAAAAAAAAAATGTAAACAAAATCATTGAACTAAATGAGCAAAATAAATAAATAAAGAGAAATACAATGTAAAAATAAATAAATAAAAAGGCCTAATAATAATACAAATAAAAAAGATACGAACATTTTTTTATTAGAAAAAATGACATTTTCTTTAAAGTTAGTTATAAAATTATTATTTTTTTAAAAATACATTGAAAATGCAATTTCTGAAATACATTTTTAAAAATAATTAAATAAATAAATAAACTGAGAAATGAAATAATAAAAATAAAAAATGTATACAAAAAATTTAACTAAATGAGCAAAATAAAGTTGAGAAATAAAGAGAATTAAATGTAAAAAATAAATATATAAAAAGGCTTAAAATAATGCAAATTGCAAAAATTATATTTATAAAATAAACAAAAAACTAAAATTTAAATGAGATTAAATTTTTTTAAGTTAAAGAAATATTGAACTGTCAAATAAATGGGCAAAATTAGGTTTAAACTGATAAACTAAACATTTAAATTTAGAAATAATAATTAAATAATACAAATAAAACAATTATACAAAAATAAAAGCTTTAAAACTAAATTTAAGTTAAAGTTAAGCTAAAAAATTACAAAAAGATACATTTTCTGAAATAAATTAGTGAACTAAAAATAGATTAATTAATAATAAATAAAACTGAGAAATAAAATACAAAATTCAATATTCAATGATACAAATTTAAATTCATTAACTATAAAAAACAACTGAGAAATAAAATGTAAAAATAAATAAATAAAAAGGCCTAAAAATAATAAAAATAAAATTTTATTTCAATTTAAAGTTGTAAAATGACAAATAAAATACATAAATAATAAAACTGAGAAATAAAATAAAAATGTGTGCAAAATCATTAAACTAAATGAGCAAAATAAATATTTGAGAAATAAAGAGAAATAAAATGTAATAATAAATAAACAAAAAGGCCTAAAAATAATACAAATAAAACAAAATACAAAAAACTGTAAAGTTAAAGTTACAAAATTACAACAAAATAAAAATTTAAAAAATAAAAAAACGTTTAAAAAATAAAAACAAAACTAATATTAAAACAAAATGAGTCTGTAAAACTCACCAACCAGATCCCACTCCCCGTTAGCGATGTATCCGGTGATATCGGCATTTATCATCTGCAGATCCAGAGCCCAGCCGCCGTACGTCCAGGAGCCGAACTTCAGATCACAGCGCTGCACGTCAAACGGGAACCAGCGCACATCGATGTAGCACGTGCTCTTGAAGATGCCTGAGCACAGACGTTGCTTTCATTTAGTCTGAAGGGGCTTCTCAATATTTACACCCATGACTCTCTGTTATCTGTTACTTATTTGCTTATTCTGTCCTTAATAATGCTCTCCAGCTCTCTGAAACAGACTCTTTTAGGCTCTGATACTAATTATGGTGTTTTGATGACTGTCGCTTTAAATGCAAATGACATTGTGCTCTTTTCAGAAGAGAAATGCCTGTGTGTCAGCATAGTGACAGATTCAAAACTGTTGTAAGTGTGTGCTTCATGTGTCTGTCAGTCTATGTGGCTCTTGTCGCTGCTTCATCTAAGACTCCACATCTATAATCCTCTTAGTCTATGCTGACAGAATCTTCAGCAGCTCAAACACTTTAATGGCTAATGGACAGACGTCTGCTTCTCACTCAGGGCTGCTGTTTATGCTAATGAGGGAGAGATGGGCACTAGTGGGCGGGGCTTTCCCTCTCTGATGACGTCATACAAAGGGGGAATGTTAATCAAAGTGTTTACAATAGGATTAATTCATGTTCACCATTAGAGGCTGGTGATACTCACACACTGCTGACACACACCTGGGTTTAAACCCTTTATAAAAGTCATTTTGCATTAAAGCTCCGCTTTAAAGAAACACTCAACTACTTTTTAAAATCTCTTTTGAACGAAATGCTAATGGTCTAATCCGATTCAATTCATTATGCTAAGCTAAGCTAAAAGTGACCCAGCTAGAGCAAGAAATCAAAGGAATGGATTAAAAAAAAGTTCAAGTCCACTGTTTAAACTTGTAAATGAGACCTTTTATAGTAAATTGGAGGAGTCTTCCTTTAATTTTCCTCATCTGTACAGAGTTCCTGAGCAGAAATTCATATCTGATGTTCCCATACAACATACAATCGAGTGCACTTACACCTACATATCTTTAAAAAACCTGTATTTCCCCACCCCACCCTGACCAGCCTCAAAAAAACTACTATGGTGCACAATACCTGTGTTTACACCATAGACTGTAAAATATATGGACGTAGTATCCGTGACGTCACCCATAGGTTTCTAAAGAGCGCAAAGGAAGCCACAAGTAGGCGCGGCCAACCATCGCTATTTTGTTCGCGCGTCATCACATCCACGGCGGGATACCAAACAAGGGCAAAGAGGCGGAGAGTGGAGCTACAGACACCTGCTGGCATTTAGCTTTGACCTGCCTCAGACACACTTTACTTTGGGAGAACGCTTAATACTTCATCACCTGCGACTCGCTTGTGTTCTGACCACATGTGCTTGGTTGTACACTATATCAATAAAGTGTTTAGACTTTTAAAAACACTGCTGTAATACACTGAGCCACTAAACATTGTTCTTATGACGTTTTTCAACAGGAGGAAAACGCAAATCACTTCCAAACACTTCAGATATAGTCTGTGTTAGTTAATGTAAGACTATTGATGAAATCCAGCATAACACTGTATGACAACGCTTCAGATGACTGATCTAGAGCCTACAGCTAATCAATCTGACAGATTCTGCAGTGCATTACAGCTCTAAATATAAATATAAACCATAAATGATCTTAAATAAAACAAATACATGTATAGAGATGGTGTATAAGTATATAACTTTACTCACATGGGAAACGGAGGCCAGGTTAATGGTTTGTGAGCACAATTAAGTGCACTCAGCATGCCATGCCATCTAATAATTGTAGGAAACAAGTCCAAAAGGCAGTTGACTGTGTAAAGCCGCATAAAACAACACAGAAATACGATAAATATGCCGAGTTCAGTGGCTAATCTGCAGGATTAAGCTGAGGTGACGGCGACCAACGAGACCTAGCTGTCACTCAAGTGGCCACGCCCTTAATTATGCAAACTTAATATAACTTAATATAAAAGAAACGGATGAGTTATAAAAATATTCACCCCCTCACAGTTGTCATGAAGGGTAATATTAGCTGTATTAACCAACATCTGTTTTTGTACAGGCTGTAAACACCTTTATTCTGCTGTAGAGTTGGCCAGTCTAACAGTGGGCTCAATTGAAATTTGCTCTGTTTTGGAGTCAGAAGCGGCCAGGACTAGCGGAAATTCGGACGAATTGCAGTTTTAGTTACTTCCGTATTGGCTTCCTGAGGGAGAGCAGGAGGTTGCAGCTTGATTTACACCTGTATGTGCACACTAACCTGCTAAACATACCTCAACTAACACTCTGAGAGCTGAGAGTGTCTGTGTGTGTGTGTGTGTGTCTGAGACAGGCGAGTTACTGTAAGGTCACCCTGAACCATGTTAAACGTCCCCATCTCTGTCTTCAGGTGATGTTGAAATGCCCTCTGGGAAGCTCAGGATGATAAATGGTGCGTTTCAGACACGACACATCGCCCTCTGAAGGATTCTTAGGAGTCGAAGCTATAGCTGCCTAATTTTATGCACATTTTGCCTAGAGGAAACTCCAAGATGTCCATACATTTTGAGAACGTAGGATAAAGATTTTATCTGATAAGAACAAATGTGCATAAACACATTATAGATTTAGTGAATAAACTCCACGCATACACTGCATCAGTGCAGTTTCTGACAGATGCTGATCAGATATTAATGTGTGTGTGTGTGAGGGTTTTTGCGTCATTAAAGGGTCACGAAACACCAGAACACATGTGTTGAGCTGTTGGCAGTGGTATATGTGTCCCACACTGCTAAAAACACTATTAGGACACCTATATTTCACTAAAAAGTGTAAATTGGTTGTCTTTGCGTTATTAAGAGCAAATTCGTACTTCCGGTTTGAAACGAATGTTTGAAGCTGCGTCACGGTCATGAGATAATAGCGTGTATTCCAGCGTGCAGACTGGACGTCTGTGCCAGAGTGTGTCTTATTACGTCTTACAGTGTGATGCATTAATGCATGAGTAAAGCTTGGTTCAAACCAATCAGCGCGCTCTATTGAGCAACTTCATTAATATTCATTACTGTCACAGTGTTTAGACGACAGAGACGACACGTTGTGTTGGCAAAACAAGCGTGAAGTGTTGCTTTTATAGTTTACTGCAGTGAAGTTTTGTTTTCATTTTCTCTCTGTGAGAGCGCAGCTGGAGTCACGTGTGGATTAACAGTGTACGCGACGCTCCACAACAATAACTTACGTGTCTAAGGAGGATTATTGTTTACCTGAGAGCTGTTCTCATCTGCAGACGCTGAGATCCGGATTCGCTTGTAGTCTCCTCTTAATAAAGACGCGGCTCTAGTTGCTGGTGATTGTCTGTCTCTACAGATTTGGTAAGTGAGTGACCAGTGCTCTTTGTTTATTCAGTTTGTTCGTATTGAACTAAGTTAACTATTGCACCGAGTGTAAACATGTTAGCACCACAACCAAGCTTTAACCTCGTGTAGGATTTTCACCGCATTTAGTGACCGGAATAACACACGCGGCTTTCTGACACTACCTGCCGTGTGCATCCAAATTTCCGGGAAATACTGAGGGTTTTTGTCTCTCATTCGCCGTGCGGTATCAAACATTGCATGAAAAATACACGCTGAGAGCAGTTCCTCGAATCAAATATCTCGTTTGTCGCGAGGGGCATGAATGAATTCCCTGAATGAAAGAGCCAAACTGCAGTTAAAGTCACCATTTAATAATTTGGCAAATAATTTGACTACAGATGTCCATGTAGGTTAAACACCATCACTTTCTCCTGTGTGTGTGGGTGTGTATTTTGACTCTGAAACTTGCTCGTGCCCAAATAGACACTCCCACACCATCCCACTTTAGTTCCTCCGACACTCCCCCTAAACAGAGCTGGACACGCCCACTTTTCTGACACCCTGCTGAAACGAGGGGGTGTCATGGCCCTTTAATGTTGGTTTGCAGCTCTCCATCGTTGCAGATATGAAATGTTGTTGTGCTGATTGTAAAAGGCCTCAGCCCTCCATCAGTCCGTCATCACAGTGCTTTAGTATTATACTTCTATTATTATTCTTGAGCCTCCAAAAGCCACCACATTCACTGTGCTTTGTCTTAATATAGGGTATACTTTACCTGGCGGCAGGTACTGACAATATCCAGACGAGTTGACCAGCACGTTTGTGTGAAAAGTGGCATCAAATCTCTCATCGGCACTGTTAAAATAAACACAGAACACATTTAAAGAACTGAAATATTGACCCAAATGTCACCAATCAGATGAGGTCGCACTATCTTTAGCCTCTTGAGCTGATGTTTTAGATTGGTTTGGAGCTCCAGAAAGAGGTCTGTAAAGCAGGAGTGTGTGTGTGTGTGTGTGTGTGTGTGTGTGTGTGTGTGTGTGTGTGTGTGGAGTCAGTAAATCACAGTAATTTAAGATCCCACAAAACTGCCAAACATGAGGAAGAGCTCTACTTCTGTCCACTTTTCTGACACTCAGAGAGATGCATGCTGGGTAAACACATCTGACAGTGAGTTTAATAGTGAAGCCAAACTGATTAAAATCAGTGCTGTGTGATCAGACGGTTTATACAGTTATTAAACAACACTCAAAATGTGCAGTACATAGGGGAAAGTTAAGATTTATGTACTTAAATTATAACATTAATCCAACATATATTTCTGTTATACACAAAATGGGTCATATTTATTTATTTTTACTATATATTTAAATTTTAGCTATGGTTTTGGTAGTTTTGCTACATTATTTTAGTAAATATATGGTTAAATAATTGACTAAATGTTGTGTTCTTTTGGGTTTTGATTTAAAATTTTATTAATTTAGTATTTATGTATATCTACCAACACTATTGTGTTTAATGTGCACCTTTTTTGCATTTCAGTTGACAAAAATGCCTTTAGTTTTATGGTTTCACTACAGGTTAATGATAATAATCCTCTTTTTTTTAATCATATAATACTTTATTTCAAAATATTTAAATTTAAAAAATGAATAAATTCTAAAATACGTTGATTAATAAATTCTGTTCATCTGAATCTGTGCTGAGAAACTACATTACCCATGATGCTCTACATGTTATTCCACTAATGAGAGAGTCAAGAGATCTAAAGCTCCGCCCACTCCAGTGAATAAAGCACCGTGAGTGATGTCACTGAGTCTCCATTGGCTCTCAGTATTTGTACACACATGAATATTTAGTGATGAACATGAAATGTGTGTGTTGTAAATGTGTGTGTGTGTGTTATAAATATTTTATAAATGTGTGTGACCTGTTGTAGAGCAGAATGTCGGGTCTCCAGATTAGCGAATCCGGGAATCTGACCGTGTTCACGCCAGGGTAATCACTCATGTTCCAGCGCAGGTAATAATCTGTCCAATACTATACACACACACACACACACACACACACACACACACACGCACACACATAAACATGGAGATGCACACACATATTCACAGACACACATATATATATATAAAGACACATATGCGTGCGCGTACACACACACACACACACACACACACACACACACACACACACACACACACACACTCACACACACACACACACAAACAGGAATGAGAGCAGATCATGAGCTTTGTGTTAAATAGTAAAGGTTATTGAGTGGTTCATCAGCTTTATGTCAGAACAGCCGTTAGTGGCTTATATTGGGTCACTATACGCTCCAATACTCCTGTGCTCAATCCAAATATAAACATCAAACAGGGACAACAAAATATTATAAACAAAATCTCTTGTTTTGCTGCAGTTTATACATTACAATTATTACAATTCAACTTTTTAAAATCGTAAAATAAACCTCGGCTCAGTTGGTGTTTCTGTGTGGAGTTTGCATGTTCTCCCTGCATTCGCGAGGGTTTCCTCTGGGTGCTCCGGTTTCTTGCTTCTTTCCCCCACAGTCTAAACACATGCGGTACAGGTGAATTGGGTAGGCTAAATTATCCGTATTATATGAGTGTGTGTATGAATGTGTGTGTGGATGTTGAAGGGCATCCGCTGTGTAAAAACTTGCTGGATAAGTTGGTGGTTCATTACGCTGTGGCGACCCCGGATTAATAAAGGGACTAAGCCGACAAGAAAATGAATGAATGAATGAATGAATGAAAACTGTAAAATAAATAAATGAAAATAGAAAAATATTATAAAATGTTCATCTTTTTATATTAAAATGTGACATTTTTTTATTATTTAAATTTTAAAGAACTTAAGAAATGATATAATTTAATTCATACTTTTAAGATATAATTTATTACAATTGCTTGTAGTTTAATATTTTACCAACAAGTACGTGTAATAACCCTGTTCTGCACTCAAAAACAAAAAGAAACTACTTATGATGCCTGGACAGTTTTACTCCTCTCTCCACTCCGTTTTTAATGTTTTGACCAAGTAAAACTTTATGCTGTATATTATTTATTTCTGATGCATGCTGAAATGGACTGTGGGTTTTATTGTCTTTATAATTCCTTTATTAATTTAATTAATTTAGTTTTTTGGTAATATATGCATATTAAAAAATAAATAACATAAATTTTTAAATAATAAAAAATATTACTGATTGAATGAATGTTTTTTGTGCTTAAAAACTGTTATAAATAGAATAAAAAGTATATAAGTATATAAAAAGTCAAAACTGTAATTATAATAACAATCAAAAATAATAAGCATTATTTATTTATCATATATATATATATATATATATATATATATATATATATATATATATATATGTTATTATGTAAATATAAATACTTTTTGAGCTGCTTTATGTTAAATTATTAACAAAAACTATTAAATTATATTAAAAAAACACAATTTTTGTGGGTTTTATTCCCTGTAAACTCAGTTATTTTATACTTAATTAATTATATTAAGGCAACACTGTGGCTCAGGGGTTAGAACTGTGGCCTCACAGCAAGAAGGTCGCTGGTTCAAGTCCCGGCTGGGTCAGTTGGCATTTCTGTGTGGAGTTTGCATGTTCTCCCCGTGTTGGCGTGGGTTTCCTCTGGATGCTGCGGTTTCCCCCACAGTCCAAACACATGCGCTATAGGTGAATTGATCAAGCTAAATTGTCCGTAGTGTATGAGTGTGAAAGAGTGTGTTTAGGTGTTTTTCAGTACTGGGTTGCAGCTGGAAGGGCATCCGCTGTGTAAAACATATGCTGGATAAGTTGGCGGTTCATTCCACTGTGGCGACCCCAGATAAATAAGAGACTAAGCCAAAGGAAAATGAATGAATGTTTTTGAAATGCGAGATCTCAAATAATTAATTTTTAAAAATTATATTAAAAAACACAATTTTTTTGTTTCTGTTAACTCATTTATTTTAATTCCTAATCAATTTAGTATATTAAAACACAGCTTAATGTTAACGCAAATGAACGTTCTGCATAAATAAGATTAAGTAAATTCAATTTCAAATCAAATTTGCACACATTTGCTTTTTTCCAGGGGTGGCTCATCTTACCCCACTCTCTCTCTCTCTCTCTCTCTCTCTACAGTCAGTAGATCTGGCTCGGCCCTCCTCATATACTGGATTAAACCTCACTAAGAGTTCAATCCTCCATCATCATCATCATCATCATCATCAGTGTTTTATCTTGAAAACTGAGCTGTGATTTTGAGTCTCAGTGAAAGTAAAGCGCATGCGTGTGTATTTCTGGGAGAGCTGAGAGGCGTTTAATCCGGTTTCAGCGGAGAAACCTGCCTCCGCCACACTGAACTGAAAATACTTCACATGATGATGAAAACATGACTGCAGCCTGCTGGAAAACATGCAAACATTAATAAAGCACTTGAAAAAGCATAGGGGCAACAAACGACGAGTTTGCATGTTCTCCCCGTGTTGGCGTGGGTTTCCTCCGGGTGCTCCGGTTACCCCCACAGTCCAAACACATGCGCTATAGGGGAACTGATCAACTAAATTGGTCGTAGTGTATGAGTGTGTGTGTGTGTGTGTGTGAATGAGTGTGTATGGGTGTTTCCCAGTACTGGATGACAGCTGGAAGGGTATCCACTGTGTAAAACATGTGCTAGAATAGTTGGCGGTTCATTCCACTGTGGCCGACCCCTGATAAATAAAGGACTAAGCAGAAGGAAAATTAATGAATATGCATGTGCTGGATTTTCCAAGTGTGTATTTCAGTGATGCATTTGTCCGAAAGCTTCGTGAATTGTGCGATCAATCCATTAATCACTGTGCGTGTTTTATTGTTTACAGCACAGACGTGAAGTGTTCAGTGTTTAGTTTTGTTTCCTGAAGGCTGCGGGTGTGAAATAACCTCCAAACGCATGAATGGAGGACACAGAAACGCATTACTGAGAGTCTGCTGTGTGTGCGGCTTATAATCTTCATCTCCTGCTCACTATAAAACACTCATTAAAGATCAGTGTTAGAGGAAAGCAGCTGAGCAGAGGAACATACATCATCACAAGCTGAGGTTCAACAAATACTGCTGTTTCACATCTGAGATTAATAACATGAGTGCACTGGACAACACTAAATATGAGCTGAAATAATAATAATTTTAATTATTATTATTATGATAATAACGACAATAATAATAATAATGAAAATAATGATAATTGTAATTTAAAAAAATGTATAATAATAATACCAATATTAATAATTAATAATGAAAATTATGATAATTGTAATAATAAAAAATAATATTAATAATAATTATAATAATACAAAATAAAATTAGTTTTTATTATTATAAAAATATCAATAATAATAATAAAATAATGATAATAATAACAGTGATAAATAATAATAATAACAATAGTTATGTTTTTAAAATACAAATAATATTATTATGAATAATAATAATATTTATAATAATAATAATAATAAACAACAATAATATTAACAATAATGATAAAAATTATAATAAAAATACTACTACTACTAATAATAATAATAATGATAAATAATAATAATAACAATAATGATAATAATTATAGTAAAAATATAAATAATATTAATAATAATATTAATATGGATGATAATAATGATAAATAATAATAATAACAATATTGATAATAATAAAAATTAAATTATAATTATTAATAATAATAATAATAGTCATAATAATGATAATAATATTATTGATATTAATAATAATAATAACACAATATAATAATAATTATAATAAAAATAAAGATAATATTAATAATAAAAATAATGTGATAATAACAATAATAATAATAATGATGATAAAATAATAATAATAAATAATAATAATATTCAAAATTATAATAATATTAATAATAATAATAACAACAATTTAAATAATAGTGGGGCATTCTCCGTAAACCCTAGAGATGGTTGTGTGTGAAAATCCCAGTAGATCAGCAGTTTCTGAAATACTCAGACCCAGGCAGCAACAACCATGCCACCTTCAAAGTCACTTAAATCCCCTTTCTTCCCCATTCTGACGCTCGCTTTGAAATGCAGCAGATCGTCTTGACCATGTCTACATGTCTAAATGCAGTGAGCTGCTGCCATGTGATTGGCGGAGTGGAAATTTGCATTAACGAGCAGTTGGACAGGTGTACCTAATAAAGTGGCCGGTGAGTATATATTAAAGTTTAAACAAAGTATATTTTACTTTAAATATAGATTACGTTTTATTTAAACCGTTGTGTTTCAGCAGTTATTCTGGATGCATGGTCATGGCTGGCAAATAAATAAATAAATAAATAAAGCCAGTAAAGTGTGCTGAGCAGTAAAACAGCGCCTGTAGCTGTGTGTGAACTATACACAGCTGAACAGATGGAGAGATTCTCTTCTGCTGGATTTGCTCTGTTTAGATGACATTAAGACTCCGTCATTCATTCGCTCTTCTCTTCATCATTTCATAAAGCAGACTTTCAGATGCGTTCAGGTCAGACTCTCTGTCTCCACATGAACACAAGTCAACAACACACGCACACGAAGCCCGTTTACAACACTCAATTCATTCATTATTTCCTTTCTCTTCGGCTTAGTCCCTTTAAACGCTGAATTTGAACAAATACAAAAAATAATTGTGACCTTTTTATCTCAGATTTTCTCAGAATTGTGAGATGTAAGCTTGAAATTGTGAGTTACATTTTCAGGATTGACTGATATAAACTCGCAATTTTAAGAAAAAAAGTCTGGATTTTTAGATTGAAAGTCCCATTTGCAAATTGTAATCTCTGAATTCTTAGATTAGCCTGAAAGTCATAACTCTGAGTCAAGCTGTCATGGCTTATTCTGTAGCCAATCAAAACAAGGGGGCTAATAATATTGTTAAATGCACTCACCGGCCACTTTATTAGGTACACCTATCTAACTGCTCGTTAACGCAGATGTCTAATCAGCCAGTCACATGGCAGCAGGTCAATGCATTTAGGCATGTAGACATGGTCAAGACGATCTGCTGCAGCATCAGAATGATATAAGCTCATAATAAAGTTAGAATCATGTGATAGAAAGGGACAAATCTCAGAAATTAAGTCAGAGTTGTGTCATTTAATTGCATATGAATATAAATTAATGCATGTAAATATATGAGTGAAAAAATCATTAATTCATTCATTTTCCTTCAGCTCATCAGGGGTCACCACAGGGGAATGAACCATCAACTATTTAACTATATATGGGAAACACCCATACACACACATACACTAAGAAGAATTTAGTTAATCAATTCCCCTATAGTGCATGTGTTTGGACTGTGAGGGAAACCGGAGCAACCGGGAAAAAAACCTGAGCCAACATGGCGAGAACATGCAAACTCCACACAGAAATGCCAACTGGCCCTGCCGGGATTTAAACCAGCGACACTTCTTGCTATGAGGCCACAGTGCTAACCACTACGCCACCACACTGCCCATTATTAATTTTATTAATTTTATTAATTGTATTAATTTTAAATAATAGAATAGAATAGAACAGAACAGAACAGAACAGAACAGAATAGAATAGAATATGCTGCCTCTTTATGAAGTGTGACTTCTCTTACCAGCTGGAGCCAGATGTTTGTTGTTAAGACCTGGTTTTTCTCATCCTGAAAATGAAACACAAACAAGAACAGACGTCATTTTAAAGGCCATAAAGAACTGGAGATCTTCTGTTAATGTCAGTGCATTCATAATTTAAAACATATGTATTACAGCAACATAAACAAACATAATCGGAAGCTAAACTGATCATAACTAGAACACAAAGAGAACATTTCAAACATAACCTGAACATTACGAAATATCCTAAACATAACCAGAACATAAGAAGAACATATCCTAAACATAACCTGAAACAAAACATATCCTAACATAACCAGAACATAAGGAAAACATATCCTAAACATAACCTGAAACAAAACATATCCTAAACATAACCAGAACATAAGGAGAACATATCCTAAACATAACCTGAAACAAAACATATCCTAAACATAACCAGAACATAAGGAGAACATATCCTAAACATAACCTGAAACAAAACATATCCTAAACATAACCAGAACATAAGGAGAACATATCCTAAACATAACCTGAAACAAAACATATTTTAAACATATCCTAAACATAACCTGAAACAAAACATATCCTAAACATAACCAGAATATAAGGAGAACATATCCTAAACATAACTGGAACAAAAAAAGAGCATATCCTGAACACAACTTAAACAAAACATAGGCTGAACATAACTATATTATTTCCTGAGCATTGCCAGAACATAAACAAACATAACCAGACGGTAACCTGAACATAAAGAGAACATGTCCTGAACATAACCAGAATATAAAGAGAATATATCCTGATCAAAAAACTAGAACAAAAAAATGAACATATGCTGAACATGACTAAAACATATCCTGAACACAACTAGAGCATAAAACAAACATATCCTGAATATAACCAAAACATATCCTGCACATAACTAGAACATAAAACGAACATATCCTGAACATGACCAAAACATATCCTGAACATAACTAGAACATAAAAGGAACATATCCTGAACATAACCAAAACATATCCTGAACATGACCAAAACGTATCCTGAACATAACCAGAATATAAAAGAAACATTTCCTGAACATATCTTGAACATAACTAGAACATAAAACGAACATATCCTGAACATAACCAAAACATTTCTTGAACATAACTAGAACATAAGGGGAACATATCCTGAACATAAAAAGAACATAAAAGGAACATATCCTGAAAATAACCAGAATATAAAAGGAACATATCCTGAACATAACCAAAACATATCTTGAACATAACTAGAAAATAAAAGGAACATATCCTGAACATAACCGAAACATATCCTGAACATAAGAACATATCCTGAACATGACCAAAACATATCCTGAACATAACCAGAACATAAAAGGAACATATCCTGAACATAACCAAAACATATCTTGAACATAACTAGAACATAAAAGTAACATATCCTGAACATAACTAAAACATATCTTGAACATAACTAGAAAATAAAAGGAACATATCCTGAACATAACCAAAACATATCCTGAACATAACTAGAACATAAAAGTAACATATCCTGAACATAACTAAAACATATCCTAAACATAACTAGAACATAAAATAAACATAAACAAAACATATCCTGAACATCACCAGAACTTAAAAGGAACATATGCTGAAAATAAACAAAACATATCCTGAAGATAACTAGAACATACGTAACATATCCTGAACATAACTAGAACATTAAAGGAATATATCTTGAACATAACTAAAACATATCCTGAGCATAACTAGAACATAAAATAAACATAACCAAAACATATCATGAACATAACTAGAACATAAAATGAACATATCCTGTGTGCTCTTTTTGCTGGATGTTTCAGTGAAAAAAGCAGATTTAGCTTGACGTGAGCAGGTGTCGAGGCATCAGGTGTGTTTTTGGAACAGAGATTGAAAACGGGAATAATAAAAAATGAAGGATGAGCTCAGCCGGATCAGTGCCTCTGAAATCTGCATCCCAGATCAGATCAGCAATTATAAATACAGAAACAGCATCTGCAGGAGATCCAGACTGGGTTTGTCAAATATCTGCGGATGAGAAACAGACATGCTCTTTCTCTAAACGGATTTGAGTCTTTCTTTATCCAACAGAGACCTTCCTGTGTGGAGATCTCCTTAAAGGGACAGTACGCCAAAATGCACTCAGTAGTGTCCTCAAAGCAGTTTCTTTAATCTGTTGAACACTAAAGAGAATATTCTGAAGAAAGCTGGAAACCTGTAACCATTGACTTCCATTTGGAAAATAAATACAATTGAAGTCATTGGTTACAGGCTTTCAGCATTCTTCAAACTATCTTATTTTGGGTTTAACAGAAGAAAGAGACTGATAAGGGTTTTAAAGAAGTAAAGGATGGCAGAACTTTCATTTTTCGGTGAGCTGTGCCTTTCTGACGTCACATCAGCATCAAACACAAACAAACGTAATAAATAAATAAATATTAAATCACTTTTATATGTAGAGCATGAAGGGATGTGGTGAACACACACACACACACACACACACACACAGCTGCTGAATCACATCACATCTGACTGTGTGCGAATCAGCTGAAGACATCTGCTGTAAAAATATGCACGCACATATTACACATACATAGATATATTATATATAATCTAAAAATACAACATAACTTTCAAACACACATTTTTAGGTTTTTGTGAATTGTGGGGACTTTCCATAAACTTCTATTGCTATTAACCATAATATATCTTACACATAACCAGAACATAAAAACATAGCCCGAACATAACCTGAGTATAACCAAACAAAAAGAAAACAGATACTGAATGTGACTAGAACATAAAGAGAACATAACCAGAATATAAAGGAAACATATCCTCAACATGACCATGATACTGTATATTTTGAACATAACTACAACTTAAACAAAGCATAGTCTGAACATAACCATCATATATCCTGAACATAGCCAGAGCATAAAAAACATAGCCAGATGATAACCTGAACATAACCAGATGCTAACCCATATCCCA